>NW_015386232.1:529535-536888 GCF_001527695.2 Protobothrops mucrosquamatus
TATACATTTCCCTATATATAAGTATTTGCTAGCTATGAACTAGGTAACTTACTTTAATTTAGCATATAGTTTTTAATTATGAATATTTGATATCATTGTAAACTTTATTGTGTAAAATAAGCTGAATAAAGAAGTAGATTTAGAAAATAATATTACTTAAAAGTTATTTTTAAGTATATTTCTGTGTGGGACATATATTAAAGCTTCCTAGTTATATGCTTGGAATTATTTAAACAAATAATTTCCATCCATATACTTACGTCTTGCTGGTAGAAATGTTATTCCTGTGAGGGAAGTCACAGATCATAGTCAGGTGGTTAGTTAGATTATCCAGCTTCCAAAAGAATTCCTGAAATGCATAAATATTTCTTCACAATATTGTATAAGTTTCTAAAACTGCCTAGAACAGTAGGACTGCTAAATATCTTTTTTGTGTATAGATGGTAGATTTTATTTTTCTATATTCCATGTTATAGTTCTATTTCCCCCTGAATTTAGTCTACCTATGAAAAATGGATTTAGATGACAGTAGTTATTAATAATTTGCAGTTAAGAAAAGATGAAGGCTTGAATGGTATAAACTGACAGCTGAATTTCAGACTTTCAAATTATACTATTTTTAACGTTACTGAATAAGCTATACGGAACTCTATTTTGGAAAAAGACTTGTATATTAAGAATTTTTGGAATGAGCCTGCTATCATATGTTACATGTAGGTGAGCTATAATTTTTAAGGCTGTGTGAATGTTTGGCTCAGAGATTTAACAAAAAAGCAGTTATTTTGCATGATCAAACTGATTTCCTAAATCAGTTGCCAATTTCAGTTGTTAGTCTAATTAAGTTGATTCATCATAGGCATTGATTCAGTTTGGACAAAGTTTGCACTTCATATCAAAATGATTCAACGAAATCAGTTCACTATACTGTAGAATTCAAGTGTGACTGAGTGCAATTCACACATTTGTATTCACTCTGCTTGCATAGGAGTGTGTAAGTGTGTATTCATATGTACACTTGCTTCTATTTTTTTCAATAATAAAAGTACATAAATATATACCAACGGTAGTTAACTAAAAGCCATGCCTACTTGCTCTAATCATTGTTTTAAAAATCCCAGCTCAGTTTAGCTTATTGTCTGAACATAAAAAGGCTAAAGCTGGGTAGGTGCAGCATAGAGACATGGTGCATCTATAATGTGACCATCTAATTTAGCTTCCTGCCCCTTCACAGAAAACACAAAGTCTAAAGAGAGGAAGATGCTAAGTCTGCATGCTGTATATTTTCAGAATTCTTGGTCACATTCTGACAGGGCATGGTACATTCTGCCTCTTCCTTAATTTTAGGATAAGTGAACACATTTATGCTTCTGTCCTATATAGAATTGATGGCAACATATTAAATACGCAGAATATTTTTGAATAGTTGTAAAATGCAACCAATTTCAAGCAAAGCTAAGTTTGTTTGTGGTATATCTTTTAAGGTTTGGCTCACCTTGGCAGATCACTATTTAAAGAGTATAGCGATTGACTGGGATAAAACTATGCGTTTCACTTTCAATGACCAAAGTAATCCTGATGATGATTCCATGGGAATACAGATTGTGAAGGTATTTAAAAGCTTATTAATTTGCTTATTAAATTCTTTACTTTCGTAGCATAATAAAAGAAGATTATCTGCTTATGTGCTGAGTGTTCTTATATTGATTATAGTAATCAATTAAGAAATTATAATTTCACATTACTGTGAACATAGTTTCCCTGCTTCCTTTATTTTTGAACTGCTAATGGCACATTTATTTTTTCATTTTATACTGGTTTTGTAGAATAATGTCCATATCAAACAAATAATCTTCAGATTTGCCTTCAGAATTGCAAAACAAAGCAGTAAACAGAACAATAATAGATTATCACTTCCAGAGTAGATTCAATTCTTATGAAACGTATTAAGAGAGCTTCCAAAGTAACAAAAAATAAATTCTATTAATGCCCAAATAAAAAAAAAGTAGCTGGGTAAAGGAAAAATGCTATCTCTTTTATTGTTTTTTTAAGTTCTTATTTATTTTTTAATATAATTCAAAAGTATTTATTCAACTTATCAACTTTAGTGAGTTTATCATTCACTAATACAAATTGAATTCCTAATCCTTTATTCTTTTCTCCAGCCATTGATAAAATAAGTCCCAAGTTTGAAAATATTCTGTTTCTTCTTTTTCTTTCAACCTCAGAGTATTATTATTATTTCCTCACAATCTAATATTTTTTTATTATTTCTTCCTCTGGTGGTATTTCTTCATTTTTCCAATATTGTGCGAATATGATTCTTGCCGCTGTTATCACATGTAAAATCAAGTATATACTTTGTTTGTCAAGCTTTTCTGTCATTATACCTAATAAAAAAAGTTCAGGTTTAAAATCTACATGTTTTCCCAACATCTTTTCTAGCCAAGTATGTATTTTTGTCCAATATCTCTTTGCTTTAACACATGTCCACCATACATGATAATAAGTATCTGACTTATGATTACATTTCCAATATCTATCTGACATATTTTTAAACATTTTTGCTAGCAAGTGCCATCTATAAAACATTTTATATAAGTTTTCTTTGTAAGAGGTTGGCATTGTCAATTTATAATTTCTTGCCATTTCTCTAAATCTATATTGTATCCAAAATTCTTTGCCCACGTTATCATTGTTTCTTTTACGTGTTCATTTTCCATTTTCAAATTCAATAAAAAGTTATACATTTTCTTAAGTAGTTTCTCATCAGAGGTTAATAATATCTGATCAAACAAGGTCTGCTCTTTATAAAATCCATACAGTTTAACATCTTTGTCATATCTCACTTGCATTTGTAAATATGCCCACCATGATAGATCAATACCTTGATTTTCCATCTCTTGTTCAGATTTTAAATTCCCTTCAGAGTTTAGAATATTTTTATATGTCCATATTTTCTCAAGACTGACTAAATTTGGATGTACAAATGCTTCCATTGTTGAAAGCCATCCTGGAATTTTCAAGTATATTTTACATTTTATTTTTTCCCATGTTAGTAATAATGCATTTCTAATATAGTGGTTTTGAAAATATTTATGAATTTTGTTTTTCCCATACCATAAGAAAGTGTGCCAACCGAGTTGTAAGTCATCTCCCTCCAAATACAACAACTTTTTATTTCTAAGTGTTATCCATTCTTTTACCCATGTTAGTACTGATGCTTGATAATAGAAAACCCACTCTGGCAAGCCAAAACCTCCATTTTCCTTAGCTTCTTGTAACATTTTCAATTTAATTCTAGCTTTCTTTCTTTGCCAAATAAATTTTAAAATTAGAGAATTTAAGTCTTCAAAGAATTTTTTTCTCCAGCTTTATAGGTATCATTCGAAATAAAAACAATATTTTTGGTAATATATTCATTTTCATCGTAGCAATTCTTCCCAACATCAACAGTTGCAAGTTTTTTCATTTTTCCAAGTCACGTTTTATTTGATTCAGTAATTTTGTATAGTTATTTTCCTTTATCGTTGAACATCTTGCTGTCAGGTATATTCCCAAGTATTTAACCTTTTTGACTATTTGTAATTCTATTTTTTCTGACATTTGTTTTTTTTTTGTTTATCTGTAAGATTTTTAACTATCATTTTGGGTTTTTTCTCTGTTTATCTTCAGTCCTGCTATCTCTCCAAACTGTTCTATCTTTTCTAATAATTTAGGAATCATTTCTAAAGGTTCCTCTAGGATGAATATCAAGTCATCTGCAAATGCTTGCAATTTATAAGTTTCACCTTTTATTTCTAGTCTTTTAATTTCTGGGTCTTTCTATTTAAAACTTCCAAAGTTAAAATAAATAACAATGGAGATAGTGGACATCCTTGTCTTGTGCCTTTTCTTATGTTGGAATTCTCTGCATAATCTCCATTTACAATCACTTTTTCTGTTTGTTTGTGATATATTGTTGTAATCATATTTATAAAATTTTGTCCAAA
This sequence comes from Protobothrops mucrosquamatus, assembly GCF_001527695.2. Taxonomy (NCBI): domain Eukaryota; kingdom Metazoa; phylum Chordata; class Lepidosauria; order Squamata; family Viperidae; genus Protobothrops; species Protobothrops mucrosquamatus. The sequence goes on from NW_015386232.1 coordinate 533,525, forward strand.
GTCCATTGTTTTTAGTTGTTGAGTCATAAATTGCCAGGAAGCATTATCAAATGCCTTTTCAGCATCTAGAAATACTAATGCCAATTGTTCCCTGGATGCATTTCATAATATTCCAATATGTCCATTATAACTCTTAAATTATTTTTTATTTGTCTCTTTGGTAGAAATCCATTTTGAACTAGATATATAAATTCAGTTAGAAATCTTTTCAGTCTCTCTGCTATTATTGAAGTAAAGATTTTATAATTCATATTTAGTAATGATATCGTTCTGTAATTTTTTATCTGTGTCATGTCTGAGTCTTCTTTTGGTATCAAAGTAATATTTGCTACTGTCCATGTGTTTGGGAGTTTCGCCTCCAACAAAAGTTCATTACAAACATCTTTCAGTGGTACGCTTAATGTGTCTTGTAGACATTTATACAATTCTGCTGGGAGCCCATCTTGTCCTGGTGTTTTTTTGTCTTCTTATAGCCTCTGTCAGTTCCATCACTGTTATTTTCTCATTTAACATAGTTTTAAAGTTTTCTGGAATTTTTGGTAAATTTTTTTTCCATATATTGAATTGTTTTCTCCCATGAAATTTCTTCTATATCATACAGTTTCTCATAATATCCATTATCTTTTTTATTGCTTCATTTTAAAATTATAAACAGCCTTTTTCATCTACTAAGTTATTTATCAATTTTTTCTCCTGTTTTTTGAGTTTGTAAACTAGCCATCTTCCTGGTTTATTTGCATTTTCAAAAAAGTTTTGTTTTGTTCTTTTAATTTGCTGTGCCAATTTTTCTGATTCTATTAAATTTAATTTATGTTTGATTATTTCCATTTGTCTTTTCAGTATTTTCTTTTGTGGATTTATTTGTAGTTCTAATTCTAGTTTTTTAAATTCTTCCCTTAACAGTATATATTGTTGTCTTTTTTCTTTGTTTTTTTTCCCACCATGTATGTTATAGCTATACTTCTAAGCAGGGCTTTTCAACCTTTTCACAGACTGTACCACCTTTAGGACATGACAATATTTGAGTACCACCAGTGGCTTAGCAAGGTGTCAAAAACTTAATGACAAAAAAAAGGAAAAAAATGATAAAGTACACCCACTTACCACACTTTTTTAATGGGAAACTTGTGCCTGCTTCTCTGCCATTAATCTTTGCACTCGTGGCTGGAGAGTGTTTACTGACAGAATTAAGTCAGATTCCAGCTGAAGACAATTCCTTTCCTTAGTTTTTATGCTTGTTGATGAAGAAAATGCCTTCTTGCACAAGTATGTGGAACCAAATGGCAGGCTGCAATAGCTTTTCCCCTAACTTCCAGGTACAGTTTTGCAACTTGGCTCCAGAACATGGTCAGTGTTTTTTTTATTAAAAAGTTCATTCAAATTGCGGTTTGATGTCAATTCCAGAAGTGCCTCTTGTTCTGGAGAGGAAAGGTCAGAGTTCACAACATTGTCCATGATGAAGGGTGATGCAATCCAGCAAATTCTAGTATCTCATCCTCTTGACACGAATGGAAAATACAACGCAAACTCTCTGTGCAATTTTTCTAAATGATTTTTGATGGCAGTTTCAATGCCTTCAGTGTCAACAATAGAATTTAATTGAATAAAGTCTGACACATTGGGAAATGATGCAGTATTTCCTTTTTTTTACTTGTCCTATCCACAGGGAGATTTTTTTGTGGAACGCACAAACTTTGTCTTCCATAACCAACACATTATGACCATGGCCCTGTAGTGACTGATTAAGTTCATTTAGCTTTTTAAATATGTCAGCCAAATAGGCAAGGCAGGATACCCAGAAGACATTTTCAAACTTTTCTGCTAGGGGTGATGAAACATTTGTCAGGAACAGGTGTGTTTCATCTCGTAGCTCAAATAATCTCGATAATGTTTCAACTCTTGACAACCAATGTACTTCTGTATGAAAGAGAAGAGTGCTGTGCTCAGAATCCAAATCCTTGCATAATTGCCGGAATAAACATCCATTTAATGGCTGGCTTTTGATGAAATTTATTATTTTTGCAGCATCCTCCAAAGTCTCATGTAACACTGGGCTCATCTGTTTAGAACAGTGGTTCCCAACCTTTTCTATACCCCGTACTCCTAGAATGCTTCTGATATCTTCTCGCGCCCCTTAGAAAAGTTCGAAAAACGGCAATGAATTATGCATATACACTATAATTTTGAAAACCCAAGTTTTCACACCTCCTGGAATATCGTCTCATACCCCAGGGGGTACGAGCACCCCCGGTTGGGAACTACTGGTTTAGAAGCAAGTGCAGGTGTATGCAAGATGCAATGATTTGAAACAGTGGAACTGTTTCTTGCCTTAGCTAGTGCTATCACCCCCGAAGCTCTTCCTGTAATAGCTGCTGCACCATCAGAACAAATTCCTACACACCAAGTCCATAATATTCCATATTCACTGAAAAAAATGTTGATTATTGTGAATATTTCTTCCCCAGTCGTTCTGCCAGGTAGTGGGTGGCAAAATAATATATGTTCCAGTATATCGTCTGAATCAGGAACATGCACAAAGACAATTAATTGTGCTTCACCAGCAATGGCAGTGCTTTCATCCAACTGAAATGCAAATTTTTCTGCTGCTGTGATCTTTTCCACCACTTGTTGAATAACATCTCTGGCCATATCTTGTATTCATCTTTGGACGGTATTATCAGAACATGGAATATTACAAATAGCATCAGCCATTTTTCCATCAAAGAGAATTGAAACAATTGCAATGGCAGAGGGAACCACAACTTCTTCAACGATTGTGTGAGGCTTATTTCGTTTAACTGCTATCAAGGACAATTCATAAGATGTTTCCAGACATTTTTTCGAGATGGTTGTGGACTTCACAAAAGCAGCATGTCATTTTATAAATTCATCTCTCTTCACAAAAAATGCTACTGGCTTTTCAGTATGCTCTTTATGTTTTGTTGGAAAATGTCTCTGGAGCAAAGAAGGCTTCATGGAATGCTTGGATAATACTTCATTGCTGAAATGCGCATGCCTGAAGATGGCGGCTGTCGGCTCGTAGCTCCGCATTAGTGGAGTTCTGAATGGAGCAGAGGGGAGTTCTGGAGGCTTTGGAGGCCCGTCCCCGGGGAGATCTCCCCTCGGTGAGTTCCCCGGGATCGGCGGGGGGACTTCGGCGGTTTTGGCGGCCCCTCGGCGGCTGGCGGCTGGCGGCCCCCCGGTGGCCTCGGCGGCTGGCGGCCCCCCTTTTTAAGACCGGTACTGGCGGCCGCGGCGGCTGGCGGCCCCTTGGACTAGACCGGATGGCCCCTCTGGCGGCCCTGGCGGCCTCGGCGGCCCCTTGGCCTCGGCGGCTGGCGGATGGTGGCTGGCGGCCCCTCGG
>NW_015386232.1:540387-541655 GCF_001527695.2 Protobothrops mucrosquamatus
CCCTCAAGACATGGCTTTTCCAGCAAGCGGGCCTGACCTAAGGAGGATTTTATTTAGGGACGATTTTAAGTATAATTTTAATTGGAACACAGCTTCGAATATTTGGTTTTAATTTGGTTTTAGAGGGGTTTTTATTTTTATTGATATGTGTATCTGTTTTAATATGCTGTGCACCGCCCTGAGTCCTGCGGGAGAAGGGTGGTATAGAAATTAAATTAATAATAATAATAATAATAAATAACACAAACAGGAAGCTGCTGATCGTTCTCTTCCAGGAAATAAAATCCAAACTTCAAATAATCTTCACTGTATTTTAGATTTGGTGCCAGTTTTAATTTCTTTGGTGGTGGTTCCTTTGCTGAATCACTTTCCTTTTGCACTGATGAACATATGAATTTCTCCATATTTATTAATATGCACCACTACCTCTCTCTCACCCTTCCTTTGAAAACAGGCCATTCGCCCTTCCTTCGAAAACATGTGCTTTGAATCAAAACAGTAGATAGGAAAATGAATTGGAGGTTGCTTCAGAGCAGCTCCCATCATATCTCACCTTGGCTCTTGTTGCCCAAGAACAGATGCTCCACATTTAAAAAGCTTTTCAGATAGATTTACTGTACCTGGTCACTCATTCTGAAAATAGCTGCACTTTGGGTTTTGACATTACAGATATCCTCAATTACCATCCACCTTTGGAACTGGTTACTTGGTCATTAAGTAAGGCAGTAGCTAAGAGATGCCACTGCTATGCTATGAACTCTGTTCAGCTTTACAGACCTGCAAAGATTCTAAATGCAAGGATAGGTTGCCCAGTTATTTTTTCCATCAGTTGTTAACTCTGAACAGTTGCTAAATGAAGCAGTCACTAAATGATGACTGCTTTTATCAGTAATTTATACTTAAGCCCTTTTCTAGTAATGACTACCTTATCATAGAAATATTCATATATCTAATAATTTAGCTGTTGTGCAACCAACTTCCACACGCAAGATGTTCAGTGAGCTACCTACCAGTCAGAGCTCATTTTTCCATTAAGATAAGGTAAGGTAAGGTAAGGTAAGACAAGGTAAGAGACTTCCGGTGGCAGGCGACTTCGTCGGTCGCAGCTGTTTGCTGCCTCCCGCCTGTTTCGCGTAAAAGCCGTTTTGACAGCCAGTACCAGCTGTCAAACGGCCTGATACCTTTCCCCTGGGCATAAGGGGATAGGTGAGCTGCCCGGGGTAGGAGTTGAGTTCCCGAGTCGTCCTATATGGACGATGTAGGTGAGA
>NW_015386232.1:545918-562079 GCF_001527695.2 Protobothrops mucrosquamatus
TTATTATTATTATTATTATTATTATTATTATTATTATTATTATTATTATTATTATTATTATTATATATAAGGTAAGGTAAGATAAGATAACCTTTATTGTCATTTTTTTACTGTGGGCACAACGGCACACATCAAAAATGAAATTTAGTTGCCCGCTCTCAAAGTGAAACACATACATGACACACACCTAAACATACTATATACAACATATGTATAGATCCAAACCCCTACATATACATAACAAATAAATATTAAATACTGTCCGTCTTGAATATATAACGGAAGGAGGAAGCTTGAGAGTTCACAAGGTTAATGCTGTATGGAATGAAATTATGGCTGAATCTGGATGTTCTGCTACGGATACCACGAAGCCTCCTCCCAGAAGGTAACAAGGAAAACAGGTCATGAAGAGGATGTGTAGTGTCCCAGATAATCTTACGGACCCTGCTCAAGCAACGCTTCTGTGCTATGTCCTGGATGAGAGGGAGGGAACTGCCAATGATCTTTTCGGCCATCCTCACCACTCTCTGCACTGCCTTCCTGTCTGAAGCAGTGATGCTTCCAAACCAGACTGTGATGCTGTATGACAGGATGCTCTCGATTATCCCCCTGTAGAAACTGGTAAGGATAGGAGAAGGAAGATGTGCTTTTCTCATTCAACACAGAAAATGCAGGCACTGCTGTGCCCGCTTCACCAATGTCTCACTGTTGAGTGACCAAGCCAGCCTATTCGTTAACTGCACACCCAGGAATTTGATGCTGGTAACCATCTCCACAGGTGAATCATTAATGCACAGAGAAGTGTGGCTGTGTCTGCCTTTTCTGAAATCAACAATGATTTCTTTGGTTTTTCCGGTATTTAAAACTAGATTGTTTTCCTTTCACCAGTTCACCAACCCCTCAACCTCCTTGCGGTAAGAATCCACATTGTCATAATGAATAAAGCCCACTACTGTTGTATCATCTGCGAACTTTACAATATGGTTGGTGGCAAAGCTAGCATAACAGTCATGGGTCAACAGGGGTGAACAGCAGCAGACTTAAGACGCAGCCCTGAGGAGAACCTGTGCTCAAGAAAATGGTATTAGAGGTATTTGTTCCAACTTGCACATATTGGGGCCTGTTGGTAAGAAAATCAAGAATCCAGTTGCATAAAGGAGTGTTTAAGCCTAAAAGGCCCAGTTTGTCTACTAGATGCTGGGGAATGATTGTGTTAAAAGCCGAACTGAAGTCGACAAACAACAAATGCACATGAGTATTTCTTTCCTCTAAGTGCTTCAGGCTCAGATAGAGAATGGAAGAAATAGCATCCTCTGTAGAGCGATTTGGTCAGTAGGCAAACTGAAGCAGGTCAAATGCTGGAGGGAGGCTAGATAAATAATGTCCTTTATCAGCTTCTCAAAGCATTTCATAATGGTGGATGTCAGTGCAACTGGACAGTAATCATTGCGGCCTGTAATTGTGGACTTTTTTGGCACTGGCAAGATGATGGCCATCTTAAAGCATGATGGGACCACTGCCTGCTGCAATGAGAGATTGAAAATATCTGTGAGAACACAAGCCAGATCATCTGCGCATTCCCTAAGGACATGTCCAGGGATGTTATCTGAGCCTGCCGCTTTCCAAATGTTAACTTTCTGCAGTGTTTTCTGGACAGAGGTGACATCAAAGCTTAGCACTTGCTCATCAAGTTGGGGCACAGCTTTCCTAGCAGGAGTGCTATTTGATGCCTCAAATCTACCCAAAAATGTATTCAGTTTGTTTAGGAAGTCTGTGTCGTCCTTGCATCTCGACGGAGTCACTTTGTAATTCGTAATGGCCTGGATTCCTTGCCACATTTGCCTGGTGTTTGTTGGGTCCTAAAAAAAGTTCTGAATTTTCTGGCAATGGGCTTGCTTTGCACCTTTTATGGCACTTTTCAGTTTTGCTCTGGCTGTTCTAAGTGCCAGCATGTCACCAGATTTAAAAGCCACATTCCGTGCTTTTAGCATCTTGCGGACCTCATAAGTCAGCCACGGTTTTTCATTCGCCCTCACAACAATGCTTTTCAGGACACAGACATCTTCTATGCACTTTTGGATATATGCAGACACCGTGGTGGTATACTCCTCAACATTTGTATGTTGGTTATCAGTAGCTGCTTCCTTAAACATGCCCCAATCTGTGCACTCAAAGCAGTCTTGTAGTACTTCTATAGTTCCCTCTGTCCAAACCCTCACCTGCTTTACTGTAGATTTCACTCTGACTAATAAAGGTTTATATGCTGGAATAAGCAGCATGGAGAGATGGTCAGAGGGGCCCAGGTGAGGGCGGGGGATAGCTTTGAAAGCCTTCTTGATGTTGGAATAAGCAAGATCCAGTGTATTGTCTCTGCTGGTTGCAAAGCCCACATATTGATGGAAATGTGGCAGGGTAACTTTTAAATCCACTTGGTTACCTTTACTGATGTGGCTGCCTAGCTACATAGGAGCATCTGCTCCCATCCATAAAACTGCACTGAAGAATTTTACATATTTTATTCAAGTTGAGAGCACCTTTCTAAGTACCTTTCAGAAAGCAATGGATATCCTTCTTCAAAACCACCTGATTTGCCTAGAGATCATTCAGGGTTCTATACCCCTCCCCTCCTTGCTTTTGTCAGAGAGAAGTCCTAGAGAGGATCAATTCTCACAGACAGGCCAGGTGCAACCCTCTCAAATTAATGTTATAACATTTGTTGTTGCTGAACTCCAATACCACAGCCACAGGTAGAAGGACCATACTGGGTAGATTGAGGGGAAATAATACCCCAGCAAATATGATTGGGCAGAGATTCCCAATTCATCTTAAGGCAACAATAAAAAAAGAATAAAACATACTGTTTTATTGAAATAAAAAATTCTGGACCAATGAGCAAACTCTGAGCCTTAGCAATAATGCAGCATAGTTAATAAAACAGGAAAGGCAACAGGGTCCTTCTGAAGAATCCAGATATCTTTCCAGGGTTTCTACAAGTCCATTTTTCAAGATAAAAATAACCAAGCCATAATTAGAGATGACTCCCAGCACCTTCGTTGGCATTCCCAGGAGATTAGTAGCCTATTACCTACATTTTAATTCTTAGAACCTCCACTCTTCCCCCCACAAAAGGCCACCAAAAGCCACATCCAATGGAGCCCCTAAATCCCCCAAACAAAAAAAGGTTTTCCTATCCCTCCTCAGCCTGATATCTAGGAACAAGGAAGCCCTCCCATTTGAAACTTTCTAAGCTTCCTTCATCCAGACTTGGAAAATAACCTGTGGCTGCCTTAAATATTTACCCCAAACTAACCCAAATTCCAGAAAAGTGGTTTTACATCCAGCTTAACTAAACAGGCTGCTCGCTCATGTGCCCTTCACCTGAAAACACGCTGCTCGACAAATGGGCCGCTCACTAACTCACCCTTCGCCCGAAAACACGCTGCTTGACAAATAGGCCGCTCGCTCACGCGCCCTTCACCTGAAAACACGCTGCTCAACAAATAGACCACTTGCTAACTCACCCTTCGCCAGAAAATATGCCGCTCAACAAATAGGCCATTCACTTGTGCTCTTCGCCTGAAAACACACCACTCAACAAATGGGCTGCTTGCTAACTCACCCTTCGTCCAAAAACACGCCACTTGACAAACAGGTCTCTCGCTAAATCACTCTTGGCCTGAAAACACGGCAATGGACAAATAGGCCGCTCGCTAACTCACCCTTCGCCAGAAAACACGCTGCTCGACAAACAGGCTGCTCGCTAACTCATCCTTTGTCCGAAAACACACCACTCAACAAACAGGCTGCTCACTAACTCACCCTTCCCCCCAAAACACACCGCTCACTCACTCACCCTCCGAAAAGAGGTCGCTCACTCGCTCTTCGCCCGAAAACATGCTGCTTGACAAATAGGCCGCTCGCTAACTCACCCTTCATCCGAAAACACACTGCTCAACAAACAGGCCGCTCGCTAACTGACCCTTCACCCGAAAACATGCCACTTGACAAACAGGCCGCTCGCAAACTCACCCTTCACCCGAAAACATGCCACTTGACAAACAGGCCGCTCGCAAACTCACCCTTCACCCAAAAAGATGCCACTTGACAAACAAGCCGCTTGCTCACTCACCCTTCACCCGAAAACACGCCACTCGACAAACAAGCCGCTCACTCCCTCACCCTTCACTCAAAAAGATGCCACTTGACAAACAAGGCGCTTGCTCACTCACCCTTCACTTGAAAACACGCTGCTTGACAAACAGGCTGCTCACTAACTTCCCCTTTCCCCAAAAACACACCGCTCACTCACTCGCTCTTCCTCCAAAAACAGACTGCTCACTCTGTCTCTCCTCACTGCTTTGGTAAGAAAAGCCTCTACTCACTCTGCCCTTTTTATACCTTCTCTTCTCTCTGCCCTCCTCCTCCTTTTCTCTTCCGGGTGTGCCGGTAGCTCCAATTATCATGTTGCCACGTGTGCTGATCCTGGGGCTTCTGCCAAGCTCTGCAGCTCCAGCTGATCTCCAGGTCTGTGCGGCGTTGCTTTAGCTGGTTCCCTCCCCTGCTACACTTGGCTAGGGCTCACATACCACCAGCCAGGCGCTAAAGTACCACTGGTTGAAAAGCCCTGTTCTAAAGTATGCTTTGGCTGTGTCCCATACATTTTGTAATATTGTATCTTCTTTTTTATTTTCTTTTAAAAAACACTCAATTTCTTTTGTTGCTAATTCTATAAATTCTTTCTCTTTTAATATGGATTGGTTCAAGGTCCATCTTAGTTTTTTTATTCCTTTCCACGTCATTTGTAAAGGATTATGGTTTGCCCAAGTGCCTAATTCTATCTCAATCTCCTGCATATTGGTTCTTAATTCAGGCATCATCCAAATCATGTCAATTCTGGACCATGATTTATGGCTATTCGAGTAAAATGTATATTGTAGTTTTTCTGGATTAGTTTCTCTCTAAGTATCTTATACACCAATTTCCTCTATCATGTTAAAAAAAAGTCTTAGGTAATCTTTTTCTTCCTCGTTTTCCTGTTTTGCTACTTTTATAGTGTAATGTCCCATTTACTATTTCATTAAAATCCCCTACTAGGCAATGTTTTGATATTCCATTTCTGCTATTTTTCTATGAAGATTTTGATAGAATACTTCTTGTTTACTGTTTGGTGCATATATTACTACCAAAAGTATCTCTTTTTGATGTAAAAATATTTCTACCATCACAATTCTTCTTTCTTCATCTGAATAAATTATTTTAGAATCTATTGTCTCTTTAACATATATAGCTATTCCTCTTTTTTTTGTTGTGCTGATGCAAAATAGAGTTTCCTAATTTTTGAGTATTCCAAAAGTTTATAATATTGTTTTTTATGTGTCTCTTGCAGACAAATTATATCAATATTTAATTTCTGTAATTCTTTAAAGATTCTGTTCCTTTTTGATGGGGAATTCAGTCCATTTATATTCACTGAAAAAAATTCTGTTTTCCTTCTCCATTTTATTGACTTATATTTAGGTCTTGTCTATCTCGTAGTCCTCTGCTGTCTTGCCATTCCCTCACCCTATTGATCTGCCTTCTCTTTCTCTTCTTCTATTTGTGTAATTGTTTCCTCTGTTGTTTGTTCTGTCTGTTTCTGGCCTTTTCTATCCTCTTGTTGATGTTGTACTCTTTCATCCAGGAATGTTCTGTTCCTTTCATCAAAATCTTCTGTCTCCCAAACTGAATCCAGTCGATATCTTGTATTGTTCCAGTTGATTAAGATCCCTTCTGGCATTAACCATCTAAAGTTTACACCTTTTGCAATTAGCTTTGTAGTCAAAAAGTGATATTGTTTTCAGATGTCCCTTATTTTCTTAGGAATCTGCTTCAACACCACAGTTTCTTTGTTTTTATATTGTAATGGGTCATCCCTAACTCTTCTCAGTATCTCATCTCTTATTGTTTTCTTTACAAATCTTACATGAACTTCTCTAGACAATTTGTGTTTCCTCACATAGCTTGAATTCATTCATCCACTTCCATCTGTATCTCTTCTGTAATCACTTCTGCTATATCTTCCTCCTTATCTTCAGGTATATTTTGAAATCTTAAATAGTGTACAGCTTTCTCCATTTCCAAGACTGCAACTGCTCCTTCTAAGCTTTGACTTGCTTGTTCTAGCCCTGTATTTTCTTCCATTAATGCCTCCATTTTTATCAGTTTCTTCTGATTTATCTTCCATTTTCTGAATTCTTTGTTCATTTTTGGCAATCATTTGTTGATGGGCATCAAATTGTGTCTTTAATTCAAGCATTTGCTCATTTAGCTTATCTAAGTTGTTTTTTTAGGTCTTCATGATTTTTCTGTATTGTTTCTTGAATTAGCTGTAGTGTGGCTTGCATCTCCTTTTGAAAGCTGTTTGTTTTTTCTCATTGTAACATTGTTTCAATAGATCCCTGACTTGCTGGGCTAGATGTTCCAGAAGAGGGTGCAGAAGAGGTTTTTGTGATTTTCGTGAGATTTGGTGCACTCATTTTTCAATTGAGCAGGTTTTGTAAATCTACAAAGAGAAAAGGAAAAAGAAAAAAAAGCCAACTGCCTTAGGCTATAATCCAACCGTGAAACAAGCCAACTGCTTTAGACTAATCCAAATTTTAGTTTAAAGATGTAAAAAGCCCTCTATTTCCAAATAGTTTCTATTGTGGTTATATCCAGGGTCAAAAGATATGATTGTAAAAAGTCTTTTCTAGCACAGTCACATAAAGTTCTTTTTGTTTACAGCAGGTGTTAATTCAAGGTCAGCAATTTCTCCAATTCTTTTGGTGTTATTGTAGTATCTCCTCTCACCACTAGATGTCCTTATTTACTGTATTGTCTATATCCAGGTTTTAAAACGTTCTTTTTAAAATGCTTTCTTACAGAAAATAAATTTAAAAAATTTCCCATGTCATAAAGGTTAGCCAAATTTTCTTTAAACCAATCCTAGTTTCATTTTTGTATATTCTTTTGTATTCCTTAATTTCGTTCCCCCATTTAATTTTTTTTTATTAAAACAAGTTTTATTGATTTTTTTTTTTACAAGGTGCTTGAGAAACAACGTGGTGACAGGGTAATCAATTATCCAAAAGCGAAATCGTACATATGTAACTCAGATTAAATCATTAAAGACTCCCTCTCTATTTCCCTCAAATAATATAATATATTCAAATTAATATTTTTCAATAAAGTTCAATCAACCAAAACAATCATCAATAACATTTCATCTATATAAATCCAAATCCTGTTTTAAGCTTTACTATTTACAATTACCATATTCCAATTTGGTTTAGATAAACATATTATTAACACTTCAGGTGTCTCTCCTTTCCCTTTTTCCTTAACATAATCCTTATCTCTAAAATACACATATTATTTCAACCATAACATTCTTATATTTTCTACAGGTATTCTATTTTTTAATCTAGTAACTCATTTATTAATATCATTTCTTCTTTTATTAAAAATCCCTCTTATTTTCCTTCCATTACAAAATAGCTATCCTTCCTAAAAACAAGAATATTACTCCAAAAAATACATTTCTACTCTATTTTAAATCTATAATCTATCAATCAATCAATATCTATGTAAAACTCTTTTAACCCACTCAGTAAAATTTAAATCCGATCCGAATAATTGTTATATCCACAACAAACATATTAATACAGAAAAAACATCTTCTCACTAAGTTCACATATTTAATTAATCTTTATTCAATCAGGATTTCTAACGCCTTATTTACCAGTCTTGAACCTTGAGTCAATCCGTGTCTAAAAAGCCTTTTAAACCCATTGCATACAATTTTAGGTCACACTCTTAAGTCTTATTCTAGCTTTCTTTTTGTGCCAAGCAGGTTTCCATAACAGAGTAACAAATAAATCTCTCTTTATTCCTCGTGGTATCATTTGAGTCAAGAAAGAGCGTCCTCTCCTCTGTCTTAGGAACCTGACTCCTTTGTAGATAATCCCTTGTTGTTTTAAAAGTTCAAGTCTCGACATTTGAATCTGCTGAGTAAGACACTCAATTATGTCCAATTTTGTGGTTAGTAGTTGGTTATCAAAATTGTCATAATTCTCAATCAGTTGTATTTGCACGTCCATTTCTGTTAGTTTTGAAATTGTGTATGGTTTAGTTAAAGTCATTTTTTGATCATCAGGAGTCTCAATAGGTTGTATATAGAATGACATAGAATCTTCTTTAATGTTGATTAATTCCTCTTCTGTTGTTTTTTGGTCTGTAGAATAGTCAAATGAAGTCTGAAGGTCGGTTTGTAAGTTCAAAGTAGAGTTTCTGTTTTTTTTTTATTTCTGTAGTACTCTCTTTTATTTGCAGACATATTTGCTCAGTGGCTTCATAGATTTTTTCCAATATAAGTTTACAGTTGAGTTGTAAATAGGGTTTCTCCATTTCAGTAGTAACTAGAGACAGTCCTGTTATCTTTTAGTGGAGCCTATATTTAATAACATTTAGCCAGTGTCCATCCCCACAGATTTAACAGCTGTTGAATTTCTTTGTCTTTTCCCTTTTATGATGATCTGAAGGTCAAAACCAATCTCAGTATCAAACAGAAAAAAAATAGTTGCAATTTTAAATTTCTCCACTGTCCTGAGGGGGTCCTCAGTAGACTATAAAATCTCTTCCCAGACATCAAAAATGACATTGACAAAATCAGGAAAAAATAATATTCTTCACATATAAACTAAATCCAGTAATAAAATTCAATAATAAGATTTTTTTCAAGACCCCAAAGTAAATAGAAATAGAAAATAGTCAATTAAAATTAATTTTCATTCCATTTTCAAAGCTTCTCTTCCCACACTAACAAACACCGCTCTCTCAAAGACGGGAAATAGTTCCAAAAATGCTTTTTACAGGAAACAAAAAAGAGAAAAGGGCTAAGAGAGGGGGGGGAAAAGTCTCACCCGGATCAACCACGGTGGTTCTTTATGCTTAGATGTTCTTCTGACTTTCGGTTACAGCAGCAAAGTGATCGGCCATTTTACTGGCCGATCTTTTCTCCGTCGGCCCTAAGGAGCAATCTCGGACCGCGGATGGAGCTGCTGCCCTTCCACAGTCGCCGAGGGCCTCCTCAATGGTAGTCGCCCCTCCAGGGCGACTTTTCGACCCGATTAAGGGTCTACCAGCAGAGGGAAAGCAGCCGGCGAAGAGAGGAGTTTCTCTGAGCGGCTGCACACGCCGCAATCCGGAACTGGAAATCCCCCCATTTAAAATTTTTCACCGCTTTTGACTCCCTTCTTCCCAAGTCTTCCTGGGGTCTTTGCTTTGGAAATTTATCCAATCAGGGGATTTTTATTTGTAAGTCCATATGGAAGAGAAATAAGAAACAGTCTCACCCAGATCTCAGCACGTTGTTGACAATCAGCTGTTCGGTGGCATGCCGCAGCATGCTGCGGTTCTTTGCTTTTTTCCCGGTTGTCTATGACTTGGGCTGCCTGTGCATTTATCAGCAGTCTTTCTTCCGTCCATTTGAAGAGGTTCCTTGGTTTGTTTGGGCCGACTGCTGTTTGCTCCAAGCTCCCAAGGCTTCCCTTCCTGTTCGGTGCCTCTCCAGGGCAACTTTTCAACCCCTTGGGGTCTCCAGATGGAGCAAAATTGGGCTAGGAAACCAGAGTCCTGAATCCTTTTGCCCATCTTGTCATGATACCAAACTGGAAGTTCCTTTTCTCTCATTGTTAACATGTCTCCTTAAAAACTTACATTTTTGAGGTACAGTTCTGAGTTTCTGAGTCTTATCTTCCTTCCTTGGTATGTTCTATATTATTAGCTGGAAAAAAATAGTAACTTCAGGGCATTATTTATCAGAAAAATAGCACAAGGACAAAGTAACTGATTTTTCCTTAATATTCTGGAAACTCTAATTTGGGCTAGTATAGCTAGTTGAATACTTGGGGGGAAAGTATAAAATCTAGTCAGACATATCGTACATTCTAAGTACATTCTACGTTCTACAGAATTGAAGAGTTGCTCAACAAAAAGAATCAATTTTTCATTTGACAATTCTTACATTGTTAATGCATATTGATTGGTTGTAATTATTTCTTGAAATGCTGATTATTTGCTGCTTGAACATTCTAGTGCAAAAATGGATGTTTTTATATGCTTAGATTCCAGAGCACAATATGCAATCAGTTGACTTCAGAAAGTAAAAATACAGAGGCATAATTTATAGTATTTAAAGAAATGTGAAATATTTCCTTGTTTCTCTCTCATTCCCTCTTAAGGATCTTCATCGAACTGGGTGCAGTTCTTATTGTGGCCAAGAGGCAGAACAAGACAGAGTGGTATTGAAAAGAGTGTTGTTGGCTTATGCCAGGTGGAATAAATCCGTAGGATATTGTCAAGGTTTTAACATCCTTGCTGCTCTCATCCTGGAAGTAGTAGAAGGCAATGAGGGAGATGCGTTAAAGGTAAGTATATCTGTTGGCCACATTTTTATTCAGATCATGTTCTGTTGGCTATTAAAAATATCATAGCATAGGAACAAGGTGCCTAAAGACTAAATGAAGATGTATGGATATAAGAATCAGTTATGATGCAATTTATAACTTATGTTTACACAAATAGACCACTGCTTGGATGATAAAGATATCACTTTATCTTGTATCTTTATCCCATTTTTCTGCTTGATTTTCAGATAATGATTTACTTAATCGATAAAGTACTGCCTGATAGCTATTTTGTCAATAATCTGAAAGCACTGTCTGTTGACATGGCAGTGTTCCGAGATCTTCTGAGAATGAAACTTCCCAAGTTGTCCCAGAATTTGGATACTCTCCAAAGAGCTACCAACAAGGAAAGTGGAGGTATGCAATAGCCCTGCAAATATTTCCTCCTTTCTTTTCTTCTTTATCCCTTAGAAATAAATTTTCTTACTCTTAATTTAAAATAAAAATGTAAAAATCTGGGTGAAAACCATAAATGCTGATTAAAATAGAAGGTGTTTGAGATGATATCATTAAATAGGAATCTATGAAAAGATGGGCATGATAAAGGACCAAAATGGCAAGGACCTAACAGAGGCAGAAGAGATTAAGAAGAGGTGGCAAAACTACACAGAAGAATTATACAAGAATGAGCTTAATGCCCCAGATAACCACGATGGGGTTGTCACTGACCTCGAGCCAGACATTCTAGAACAGACAAGTCAAACACAAGGCCCAGGGGCCGGTTGCGGCCTGCAATGTGGTTTCATGTGGCCCGCGAAGCCATCCTGGAAACAGTGAGGGAATGGCTCCCACAGCCTTATCCCCGGCCCAGGCTGCCCGGGAGCCAATGTACAATTTTGTGGTGGCCATCTATGCTGAAACGCATTCAGTCTTAGCTCCACAAGGCCATCTGGAAACAGCAAGGGACCGGCCCCTGCCGCATTGGTCCCGCCCCCTGGCTGCGCGCTGGGGAGGTGTCACCCTTTGTGAGGAATGAAAAAATGCACCATTGCCTGGAAGTGGCCAGCAAATGGCCCTCACCTACTTCACATATCTGGCTTGATGGGCTCTGGGGAAGGGGTTTCAGCAGGCAGTGGGGCGCTCTCCTCACAGCGCCGAGAGGCTGAGCCAGGTGGCATGAATCCAAAAAGAAGTGCGCCGCTGCTCAGACCCCAGCCTGCCTGATTTCAGCATGCAGCAAGGTGCAAAGCTGGCGAGCTTCGCACTGCCCGGCTCAGCCTCTCGGTGTGAGGAGAGCGCCCTGCTGCCTGCCGAAACTGGGCAGGCTGGGGGCTGGGTGGCATTGCGCAGGTAACATCAACTCTCACGTTGCTCCTGGCATCCCCTCCTCCAAAGCCTACCAAGCCAGATATGTGAAGTAGGTGAGGGCCATGTGCTGGCCACTTCCAGGCGATGGTGCATTTCTTCATTCCTCATGAAGGGTGACACCTCCCCAGCTGCATTTCTTGCCTGTTTTTCTCCCTCCCTCATCTCAAATATTTTCCCACCACTCTATTCTAAGGAAGGAAGGAAGGAAGGAAGGAAGGAAGGAAGGAAGGAAGGAAGGAAGGAAAGAAGGAAGGAAGGAAGGAAGGAAGGAAGGAAGGAAGGAAAGAGAGGGTCTGAGGGAAGTCCTGCCTTAGTCCTGCCCTGCTGCCCTTTCACCATCCCCTTGCCTCTCTTCCTGGCCTATCCTGGGGGTCTCCCATCCTATTGCTAAGGAAGCTTTGGATACAAAGCCGCGTCTCCTCCCATGGAGAGGGAGTGGGCCTCCCTCTGACTTTGCCCTCATATTCATCATGAGCAACCTGGCTAAGGAGAGCAAGCACAGCAGCAGCAGCCTTGAGGAGGAGGTAAGTCCAGCTGGGCACCCCCTTGAGGAAGTGGGGCTGGGCTTGGTGTCACGGGTGCTCGAGGGCCAGGCTGGGCATTTGACCTCTGCTGCCCAGGGCTCTGGGAAGCCTGCGGCACCATCCAGCCCTCCCTCGCATGGCCTGAGAGGAACAGACCACTCTTCCAGTGGACCATGCCTTGGTGCTTGCCCCGGTCCTACCCCCTTCTGCCAGAGACCCTCAGATCTGTCTGACTCCTGCCCAGCCCCCCACAGGCACCCTTGATGCAAATGATGTGGAGCTGGCCATGCCGACCCAATAGGCCAGACCCACTACAGCCACGCTGACCCAGTAGGCCACACCTACCCGGCACCCCAAGGACAACCGCAGTGCTGATGCAGCCCTCAATGAAATTGAGTTTGACACCCCTGTCCTAGAAGGTGAAGTGAAATGGGCCTTAGGAAAGCTGAGCAACAACATAGCTAGTGGAGGTGACAGTATTCCAGCTGAGCTATTCAAAATCTTAAAAGACGATGCAGTAAAAGTGCTACACTCAATTTGCCAGCAAATTTGGAAAATTCAACAGTGGCCACAGGATTGGAAAAGGTCAGTTTACATTCCAATGCCAAAGAAAGGCAATGCCAAAGAATGTTCAAACTATCGCACCATTGCATTCATTTCACATGCTAATAAAGTTATGCTTAAAATCCTACAAGCTAGACTTCAGTAGTTTGTGGATCAAGAACTAGCAGAAGTACAGACAGGATTTCGAAGAGGCAGAGGAACTAGAGATCAAATTGCCAACATACGCTGGATCACGGAGAAAGCTAGGGAGTTCCAGAAAAACATCTACTTCTGCTTCATTGACTATGCTAAAGCCTTTGATTGTGTGGATCACAACAAATTGTGGCAAGTTCTTAAAGAGATGGGAGTACCAGACCATCTTATTTGTCTCTTGAGAAACCTATATGCAGATCAAGAAGCAACAGTGAGAAGTGGACACGGAACCAGTGATTGGTTCAAAATTGGGAAAGGAGTCCGGCAAGGCTGTATACTGTCACCCTGTCTATTTAACTTATATGCAGAACACATCATGAGAAAGGCAGTGCTAGATGAATCAAAATTTGGAATTAAGATTGCCGGGAGAAATATCAACAACCTAAGATATGCAGATGATACCACTCTAATGGCAGAAAGTGAAGAGGAATTAAAGAGCCTCTTCATGCGGGTGAAGAAGGAGAGTGCAAAAGTTGGCTTGAAACTCAACATTAAGAAAACCAAGATCATGGCATCCGGCCCTCTCAATTCCTGGCAAATAGATGGGGAAGAAATGGAGGTAGTGACAGATTTTATCTTCCTGGGCTCCAAGATCACCTCAGATGGGGACTGCAGCCAAGAAATTAAAAGATGCTTGCTCCTGGGGAGGAAAGCTATGACAAATCTAGACAGCATACTAAAAAGCAGAGACATCACCCTGCCAACAAAAGTACGTATAGTCAAGGCCATGGTTTTCCCAGTTGCAATGTATGGCTGTGAAAGTTGGACCATAAGAAAGGCTGAGCGCCAAAGAATTGAGGCCTTTGAACTATGGTGCTGGAGAAGACTTCTGCGAGTTCCTTGGACTGCAAGGCGATCAAACCGGTCAGTCCTAGAAGAGATCAACCCTGACTGCTCTTTAGAAGGCCAGATCCTGAAGTTGAAACTCAAATACTTTGGCCACCTAATGAGAAGGAAGGACTCACTGGAGAAGAGCCTAATGGTGGGAAAGATTGAGGGCAATAGAAGAAGGGGACAACAGAGAATGAGATGGCTGGATGGAGTCACTGAAGCAGTAGGCATGAGCTTAAATGGACTCCAGAAGCTGGTAGAGGACAGGAAGACCTGGAGGAACGTTGTCCATGGGGTCGCGATGGGTCAGACACGACTTCGCAACTAACAACAACAACATGAAACCAGATATGCAGATTGACGATATCAGGAATCTTAGGTGATAACTAAAAATCTTGCTTTGATGTATGTGTATGCAACTTAGAAATAGTAGATTGTAGAAACCTTTACTTCTGAATCAGATCTAACAATGTGTCAAACCAATTATAAATAAGTTGGTAGACAAAAAAATTCTAATATAGGAATTACAGATTTGATGAATTCTGCTATTTAAGTATTAACCAGAAAAGTCTTGAGATTTTCTGCATCAGATGTAGGTTTTACATTTTTAAATATTAAAGAGCAGAGCAGAGCCTGTGAATTTTTGACAAGATTATTTTTATCAGGCTTCAAAAATATTTTAATATGGTTTACTTTTATTTTGTGATTCAAGTGGTTTCCTATTGAAGTATCAGTCAGATCTCACCCGGTTTAGCTTTTCTGTGATCAGCTTGATTGCATGCTAAATTTGTTAAAACAAAGTCAATATACTGTATTGTAAATTAAAAAATGGCAGCCCATGAATATGATTATCTACAATATATTAGTGATTGCTTTTAGCTTTTTGAATTTGTAAGAAGTTGAAATTGAACACAATGATATAATTTGGTATCGTACTTCAATTCTGTACTCTATCCATTTTTGTGTTAGGATATGCAGAAGAGACAGCAGGCAGTTATTTTCCTGTCCTTTTTCTGTTTCAGGTGGGTATGAACCCCCACTTACAAATGTCTTCACTATGCAGTGGTTCCTGACCCTGTTTGCTACATGCCTTCCTAACCATTCAGTTTTAAAAATTTGGGATTCTGTATTCTTTGAGGGGTCAGAAATTATACTGAGAGTAGCACTGGCTATTTGGGCAAAACTTGAAGAGTAAGTATATTTTCAGTTTATGTCTAAAAATAAACCATTGATGAATTTTGTGGAAATGCTCTTTGAAATTATTGTTCTGCACCTTCATTTTCTCCTTGTAGCACAAAATTTTGTTTTGTTTTGTTCTATTTCTCTATTTGCAACACCAGTACGATTTCCCTGTTTCAGTGAGGTTATGTTCACTTGCTCATGGAAAAGGCAGTTGTTGGGTTGGGGCCTAAAACCTTTGCCTGAAATTGAATTATTCTGTTCAGTGACTATGATGCTAGATCATAAGTGATGTTTTACTAGGTATATGAGAGATTGTGACATTAAAATGATGGTGATGATTTGTATCTCCTACCAGAAACAAGATGGAGTACATAGTCCAATTTATACATAGTCCAATTGATGTCCACAATAGCCTGGTGAGATTGGCTAGTCTGAGTAACATAAAAAAGGCCAAAAATGATTTAGGAAATTTCATGGCCATAGCATAGGAGAACTTGAATCATTTTTCTTTCAGGCCTTGTTCGACATTTTAATCATCACACAGACTCCTATAACCTGAAGTCTAGCAATCAGATTAGGCAAACATACACAATGAATTAAGTAACTAATTAGCTGAGAAATACAATTCACACAAACAAAAAATGTCTTGATTTTCTCCCAAGTATTTTTTTCCAGCAACATATTTTAGAATGATAAAATTTTCTTGCAGAGATCTCCCTCCAGATCATGATGCTTTGCCTGCTCCTGGTATACTTCTGATTCTCATACTTACAGACCTTTCTATCATCTTCATGGTCACGTAATCAAAAATTGTTCACTTTGCAACTGGCATGTATTTATCATTTGGAGTCATGTGATCATAATTTGTAACCTCAGCTGGCTTCTGATAAGCAAAGTCAATGGTGCAAACCAGATTCACTTAATGACCACATAACTCACTAAACAACTGCAGTGATTCACTTAACAACTGTGGCAAAAAAGGTTATAAAATTGGTTGCAACTCACTTAACAACTACTTTGTTTAGTAATGGAAATTTTGGGCTTAATTGTTATAACTCAACGACTACCTGTAGTCT
>NW_015386232.1:562321-572616 GCF_001527695.2 Protobothrops mucrosquamatus
TACAACAGGGGTGTCAAACTCAATTTCATTGAGGGCTGCATCAGCATTGCGGTTGTCCTTGGGGGGCCGGGTAGGTGTGGCCAAGGTGGGCATGGCCTACTGGGTGGGCATGGCTGTAGTGGGTGTAGCCTACTGGGTGGGCATGGCCAGCTCCACATCATTCGCGTCAAGGGTGCCTGTGGGGGCCTGGGCAGGAGTCGGACAGATCTGAGGGTCTCTGGCAGAAGGGGTAGGACCGGGGCAAGCGCCAAGGCATGGTCCACTGGAAGAGTGGACTGTTCCTCTCAGGCCATGCAAGGGGGGGTGGATAGTGCCGCAGGCTTCCCAGAGCCCTGGGCAGCAGAGGTCGAATGCCTAGCCTGGCCCTCGAGTACCCGCAGCACAAAGCCCAGCCCCACTTCCTCAAGGGGGTGCCCAGCTGGACTTACCTCCTCCTCAAGGCTGCTGCTGCTGTGCTTGCTCTCCTTAGCCAGGTTGCTCATGATGGGTATGAGGGCAAAGTCAGAGGGAGGCCCACCCCCTCTCCATGGGAGGAGACGCGGCTTTGCATCCAAAGCTTCCTTAGCAATAGGATGGGAGACCCCCAGGATAGGCCAGGAAGAGGAGGCAAGGGGATGGTGAAAGGGCAGCAGGGCAGGACTAAGGCAGGACTTCTCTCAGACCCTCTCTCCCTCCCTCCCTCCCTCCCTCTCCTTCCTTCATTACTTACTTACTTACTTACTTACTTACTTACTTACTTACTTACTTACTTACTTACTTACTTAGAACAGAGTGGTAGGAAAATATTTGAGATGAGGGAGGGAGAAAAACAGGCAAGAAACGCAGCTGGGGAGGTGTCACCCTTCATGAGGAATGAAGAAATGCACCATCGCCTGGAAGTAGCCAGCACATGGCCCTCGCCTACTTCACATATCTGGCTTGGTAGGCTTTGGGGGAGGGGAGGCCAGGAGCAACGTGAGAGTCAATGTTACCTGCGCAATGCCATCCAGCCCCCACCCTGCCTGGTTTCGACAGGCAGCGAGGTGCTCTCCTCACAGTGCCCAAGAGGCTGAGCCAGGCAGTGCGAATCCGAAAAGAAGCGCAATGCCACCCAGCCCCCAGCCTGCCCGGTTTCGGCAGGCAGCAGGGCGCTCTCCTCACACTGCCGAGAGGCTGAGCCGGGCAGTGCGAAGCTCACCAGCTTTGCATCTTGCTGCCTGCTGAAATCAGGCAGGCTGGGGGCCGAGCAGCGGCACACTTCTTTTTGGATTTGGACCACCTGGCTCAGCCTCTCGGCGCTGTGAGGACAGTGCCAGGCAATGGTGCATTTCTTCATTCCTCACAAAGGGTGACACCTCACCAGCGCGCAGCCAGGGGGTGGGGCCAATGCGGCAGGGACCGGTCCCTTGCTGTTTCCAGATGGCCTTGTGGAGCTAAGACTGAATGCATTTCAGCATAGATGGCCACCACAAAATTGTACATTGTCTCCTGGGCAGCCTGGGCCGGGGCTAAGGCAGTGGGGGCCATTCCCTCACTGTTTCCAGGATGGCTTCGCAGGCCACATGAAACCACATCACGGGCTGCATCCGGCCCCCGGGCCTTGTGTTTGACATGTCTATATTACAACAACATCTACTATAGAGATCGAGCTTCATATTTTGTGATTTCAGGAACATAATAGCAGATGGTTCCCAATTCTCTCATCCCGTAACAATGTTGATGCTTATGGGGACTGAAGTAGGATTCCAATGAATTGGAAGGTCAGATGTATTTACTCCGGTATGTAAGGCCCCATTGAAAGCTTTAAAAACTCTTCTAATCTATAAGGCAATTTATATTTCACAAAAATAAAAATATTTTTGTACTGATGCTAGTTATCCAGCATCAACTTGTCAGAATAATGAATTTTAAGTGCTTATAGTCAGTGAAGCAGTAGGCGTGAGCTTAAATGGACTCCAGAAGATGGTAGAGGACAGGAAGGCCTGGAGGAACGTTGTCCATGGGGTCGCGATGGGTCGGACATGACTTCGAAACTAACACCATAGCAAAAATTTTAATACTTATTTCCACAGTAAATGTTGGAAGTTGAACAAACTTTCTAAGTATTGTCACTATATTATGATTTTTTTATTCTGTTAGGAGGACTTTAAACAATTTTATTGCTTTTGACAGATACACTGAAAACTGTAATTAGGATTTTTTTTCTCAATGACTTTAAGATAATTCAAAGCAAAGGCCTGACGGAAAATGCTTTATATTATATAAAGGCATTTGAACATTTTTTCTAACATTCATATTGTCAACTTCTGAAATGAACCTGGCTGAAGCCATCTTTTTCATTTTGAGTTACCACATAGATGGGTGGAGAAGGGGGGGAAGTAGTGTTGCTATTCGTATTGCTAGTCAAAACACCAAGCAGTTCCGTGGGAATCAAGATCATTCCCACAGATGCATGAAGGAGGAGTGAAGACAATTTGAGAAGCCCGCCAATTGCTCTTATTGGGCAGCATGATTTATTGCATCGTAGAGGGGAGGGGAGTATTACTTTTAGTTGCTTTGAATCTCTAGGGAAACTTCAGAGTTGGTTTCACTTTTGACTGTGCCGATATTATGTATCCAATAAACGTGCTATGAGGAAACTTCAAGCCTCGGAGTTCTGCTTTATGTGGTTTCATTAGTCGGAACCCTGACATTAAACTAAGTCTCTAAAAACTTTTTACTGCTCTGAGATAGGAAGCTATTGAGGAATGATCCCCTGGGTCCTGAGCCCCAATCGTCTACCCAATTCTTTTGGGAGAACGGTGAAGACTCATGGAAGATTCCAGGAGGAAGCAGTAGCCAATCCCAGAGCTACACCTGCAGATGGAACCTGGACAGCTGCTCAGGCTGGGGACGGAGTCCTGCTGACCAGAGCACAGCCGAAAATCTGTATGGACAAATCTGACAGGTGAGTGATGCAGGAGGAAGCTCTAGCAGTCAGGGTCCTTTACTGCACCGAGGAAGATCTCCGGCGTAAAAGCACCCCAAGGCCACCAAGGCTGAGTTCCCCTTGATCTCTACCCATGCCTCTCTACCCTATGCCTAAGTGCAGGGTGAAGAGGCTAGCTGGATGGGATGAGTCGGAGTGGAAATACCTGATGGTGCTACATAGTCACTTGATAGAGAGGCTGGATATCAGGGAAGTGACCCTGATTGCACACTATGCGGACTCAGCTAGAACCGAGACCAGGGCAATGGAGCCACTTCCCACTTGCTGGACCCTGACTCCTTGCCATAGCTCGCACTGCTCCCCGCTCCTGAGACCAGCCACAGCATCGAGCCCAGGACCCAGGCGAAGCCCCCCATGTCTTCAACGAGCTGCAACCCCAGTTGGGCAACCGAGAGGGTTCCAAAGATGGGCTCAACCTCAACCGCGACATCAGTACCAGTGGCTTGGCTGGTGGCCAGCGCATTGGGAGCCTCCACCCCATGTGGACCCACCGCCAATCAGAGCCACTTTTGATGGGGATATGGATAGGCTGGCATTCTTTATGAACCAAGTGTGGGCCCAACTGAATTGCTATGCTCTTGACTACCTAGACCAGAGAGTGATGATGAACATGGTGGCAGCAATGAGGACGCACTGGAGCTGGAGAACAAAAAACTTTTCCTGGAAGAGCTGAGAGCCAGGTTTGAGGATGAATCCCAAGCCCTGCAAGCCGAGGTGGAAATACGCGACCTGAAGCAGAGAAGCTGACCGACTAAGGAATTTGTACGAGAATTCCGAAAGGTTGCAGGCAGAATAAGGCATGGCTGGAGTGATTCCTCATCCACTGCTTTAAGGAAGGCTTGGACCATGACCTGTATCAGGCCTGCACCTACCGGGGGATTCCTGAGCAGATCCGGGAGTGGTACCAGATGGCAGTGACCTTAGACATCGAACTTGAGAGTTACAAGAAGCCCAGCACCCCTGAATCGAAGCCCAGGCGAAGCCAAGAGAGACACCAATTCGGGCAGTGACCAACCATGGCTTCCAGTGCCAGCACCTCCCAGGCTCCTACTGGAGCCTCTATTAAGCGCTTCAAGTGCAGCCAGCAAGGATACTGAGTGGCCGAGTGCTTAGCACCAGCTCCCCAGGGAAGGATCACCCCAGCCACCACCTCAAAATAAAAAAAGCTGGAGCAACAGGGCCATGAGAGGTCAAGCTGGGTACATCAAAACCAGCCCGTTGAGGCCTCCCCCCCAAGGGTGAGAGACAGAACTACGGTTGAATGCCAACTACTGCCAGCCCCATATGACAGTGACGACGAAGGTGAGAGCGATCCGATGGTGAGTTGAGCCATCCCTCCTTTTGTACTTCCTGCTAAATTCGTAGTCCAAAAACAGGGCCCCAAACAGTCCTAGTAAGTAGATTCAGGCTGCACTCGATACCTGATTAACCTCCAGACTGTGCTTAAGCTAGGAATCCAAGCCAAGAAACTGTCCCTAGCGATGAGGTTTGAGCAGGTCGATGGGTCATTAATTGGGGATCACTTATGACACACCTAACTGAACCAGTATGGCTGGAGATAGGACAGTATTGGGAGATTATCTGATTTGTAGTGATCCCCCAAATGACCAAGACTGTAATCCTGGGGCTGGTTTGGCTAGATAAGTGGTGACCTACCATACAGTGGGCAAAAAGGGTGAGAACTATGAGGCTAGGAATTGGGTCCCTACCTCCTCCTTATGTTGGCCAAGAGAGAGAAGCCACCCACAGGAGCCAGGCAGACACTGAGACTTTGAAAAGCACCGCTTAGCGGTTATCCACAGTCCAACTTATCCCTAGTGAATACCGGTACCTAGCTGATGTGTTCAGTGGGAAAGAATGTGACGTGCTCCCTGCTTACCAAACTACTGACTGCAATAGAAATCTTGCTGGGGCAAAACTCCCCAAGCCAAAGATGTATTCCATGACCCCCAGAGAGATGACTGAACTACAAGAATACATTGATAAGAACCTGGCTAGGGGTTTCATCCAACCAGCAAAATCACTTGTGGCTGCCCCTGTGTTATTCAAAGAGAAAAAAGATGAGACTCTGAGATTCTGTGTGGATTTTAAAGGCTTAAATGTTGTTAGCATGGAGAACATGTACCCCCTTCCCCTGGTGATGATGATGATGATAACAACAACAACAACAACAACAACAACAGTTGGAAGATACCTTGGAGGTCATCTAGTCCAATCCCTGCTCAGGCAGGAAACCTATACCATTTCAGACAAATGGTTGTCCAGTCTGTTCTTAAAAGTTTCCAGTGTTGGAGCATTCACAACTTCTGGAAGCAGGTTGTTCCACTGATTAATTGTTAATTGCTTCTTGTCCTGCCTTCAGGTGCTTGGAGAATAGCTTGACTCCCTCTTCTTTGTGGCAACCCGTGAGATATTGGAACACTGCTATCATGTCACCCCTCGTCCTTCTCTTCATTAAACTAGACATACCCAATTCCAGAAACCTGTAGCCTCCAGTTCCCTAATCATCTTTGTTGCTCTTCTCTATACTCTTTCTAGAGTCTCAACATCTTTTTTACATCGTGGTGACCAAAACTGGATGCAGTATTCCAAGTGTGGCCTTGCCAAGGGATTGTAAAGTGGTATTAACACTTCACATGATCTTGATTCTATCCCTCTGTTAATGCAGCCTAGCACTGTGTTGGCTTTTTTGGCAGCTGCAGCACACTGCTGGCTCATATTTAAGTGATTGTCCACTAGGACAATAGTTACTACTATTGAGCAAGGTACCACCTCTACTATACCTGTGCATTTGGTTTTTCTTGCCTAAATGTAGAACCTTATTTTTTCACCATTGAATTTTATTTTGTTTGATAGCGCCCAATGTTTAAATCTGTCAAGATTCTTCTGTATCTTAAGCCTGTCTTCTGGAGTATTGGCTGTTCCTGCCAGCTTGGTGTCATCTGCAAATTTGATGAGTTTCCCATCTATCCCTTCATCCAAATCATTGATGAAGATGTTAAAGAGCATTGAGTCCAGAACAGAGCCCTGGGGCACCCCACTACATGTAGATGCAGCTCCACTGAGGACCACACGCTGAGTGTGGTTGGTCAGCTAGCTACAAATCTATCTGGTGGTGATGCTGTCTAACCCACATTTTTCTATCTTATCAAGTAGTAGGTTGTGGTCTACTTTATCAAATGCCTTACTGAAGTCCAAGTAAATTATATCCACAGCATTCCTCTGGTCCATTAATTTTGTCACTTGGTCAAAGAAGATTTGTCTGGCATGATCTGTTTTTGACAAACCCATGTTGGCTTTTGGTAATGACTTTGTTTGCCTAGGTGTTCGCTGATTCGTTGCTTGATTATCTTTTCCAGAATCTTCCCAGGTATTGAGGTTAGGTTGATAGGTCTGTAGTTTCCTGGATCCATTTTTTTTTCTTTTTTGAAGTTGGGAACTACATTAGCTCTTTTCCAGTCCTCTGGTAGTTCCCCAGTGCTCCAGGATCTTTGAAAGATATAGTTCAGTAGTTCTGAGATCACATCTGTTAGTTTCTTCAGAACCTTGGGGTGTAATCCATCTGGTCCTAGTGATTTGAACTCATCTAGGGTGGACAGGTGCTCACTTACCATTTTCTTGCCTATCTTAACTTGTGTTTCTAATCTGTTTTTTACAGTACTGTTTTTGATAGGTTGGACTGTTTTTTCCCTTTGTGTAAAGACGGATGCAAAAAACAAGTTAAGTAGTTCTGCTTTCTCCCTATTGTTTGTCACCTTCTTGTCACTTTCTCCCACTAATGGACCAATCATTTTCTTAACCCTTTTCTTGTTTTTACATGTTGAAAGAAGCTTTTTTTTGTTATTTTTGACTTTTGTTGCAACCCTTAGTTCATTTTGAGCCTTAGCTTTCCTCATTTCATCTTTGCAAGCTTGGGCTATTTGCTGATATTCTGCCTTAGTTATGTGCCCCTCTTTCCACTTTTTATACTTGTCCTTTTTGTCTTTCAATTTAATGATGAAGGACATGTTGGCCCATCTGACAAAGGGGAAGATTTAAACTAAACTTGACCTGCAGGAGGCTTACTATTGAGTAAGGATTAAGGATGGGGATGAATGTAAAACCATCTTTAATTGCCTGCTGGGAAGCTTCCAATTCAGAGTGATGCCTTTTGGTCTCCAGGGGGCTCCTGCAGTATTAATGCAGTTGATAAGTGCTACATGATCACTTGTACAAGGGGTCTTAGTTTATCTTGACGACATCCTCATATTTACAGAGACTATGGAGGAATATGTCAAACTAGTTTGTGAGGTGCTTAAGAAATTATTAAAAGCAAACCTTTATGCCAAACTGTCAAAATGTGAGTTCCATCAAACTCGTCTTGACTACCTGGGGTATCGAATATCAAGGGAAGGGGTGGAGATGGACCCAGGGAAGGTAAAAAAATATTCTGGAATGGCAGCCCCCTTGAACCCAAAAGCAACTACAAAGTTTTTTGGGGTTCGCTAACTTCTACCGGCAGTTTATCCCTTCCTTCATGAATTACCTTACCGATTACTGAACTCTTAAAAACAGGTAGAGGGGGGCAAAACCCTACTCTACCCAATCTTTAAAGTGGACTATGGAATGCCAAGCAGCATTTGAACAACTCAAAAGGTTGTTTGCAGCAGAGCCAATCCTGAAACATCCCAATCCCGAGGCAGTTCATCATTCAAGCAGATGCCAGTGATGTTGCTATGGGTGCAGTTCTTCTTCAGAAAAATGACAAGGGGGAGCTGCAACCATGCAAACTCACTGACACAGAACGGCATTGGGTTATATCAGTGATGGTGAACCTTTTAGAGACCAAGTGCCCAAACTGCAACCCAAAACCCATTTATTTATCACCGGGTGCCAGGTGGGCGTGGCCGACTGGGTGGGCATGGTCACAGTGGTCACGGCCAACTGGATGGGTGTGGCCACGGTGGTCACGGCT
Source organism: Protobothrops mucrosquamatus (assembly GCF_001527695.2). Classification (NCBI taxonomy): domain Eukaryota; kingdom Metazoa; phylum Chordata; class Lepidosauria; order Squamata; family Viperidae; genus Protobothrops; species Protobothrops mucrosquamatus. The sequence goes on from NW_015386232.1 coordinate 570,244, forward strand.
GACTGCGTGTGTGTGGCCATGGTGGGTGTGGCCACCTCGATGATGCTCATGGGGAGGGATGCCTGGGCAGGGTTGGGGGAGATCCAGGGGGTCTCTGATGGGGGGCAGTGGGCTGGAGGCTTGTCCTGTGGGGTAACTTGAGGCGAGGCAAGGTGGGTATGCCAATTTTTCCTTTGACCAGTATCTTTTTTGATCAATGTATTTTGCTGAATCAAAAAGTTTTTCCATATATTCATGACTGTTGCTATAGGCATAAGAAGTAAATCGAATAATGTGTCTTAATGTGAGGCTTTTGCCTTTCCATGTTTCTTGAAAATGTTTTTCTCTTTCTCCTTCTTTGCTTCTCTTCCTTTCTCTTTGATGTTTTCAACATCTCTACATTCCATTTTATCCAATCTGTATTTTTGTCCTCAGATTTATTTTGTAATCTTAAGGGATGAGTTGTTTTTTCCATTTCTTGTAATTTTTCCCCACTAGGATTAAGTCATGTTTTCTTGCTTTATTAAGTTCCGTCTTTAAGTCTCTATTTTCAATTTTATGTCCACTTATTTGTTTTGTCTGCTCCTTCTCTATTGTTGTTTCCTGGAAGTTTTTTTTGTTGTAAAGTTAACTTAGAGATAGATTGATTTCTATTTTCAAAGTTATTTTGGATTTCTTTGTGATTTGAACTCAGTGTTATTTGAATTAATTGCAGTATACTATATATCTCCTCCTGAGAAGTATTTATGTTTTTTTGATGTGTTCTGTCTACATGTCTCTGATCCATGATGGCCAAAAGTCGGAGTTATCCTTCTTATCTGCAAATAGCTTTAGGGTCCCAGTTAAATAGATATTTGTAATCCAAAGAGTTAAAAAAAGGTTTTTTTTCTAAAGTTTATAGTTCTCTCTTTGTCTGCAGCCCAGATTGTTGTCTTTTTTGTCACAGCTGTTCTTTATTATTAAAGCTTTGAAGGTCACAAACACAGATTAGCTTTTCCCAGGTTTTGGCAAGTTCTCTATGGAAATCATAGCTGTCATAATCTTCATCTACCACTAGGTGTAAGCATCTATTTAGTTTTCAATATGAACAATGGTCTTTAAAATGAGAGTCTTAACCATTCAACAATCTTAAACTTGTCCAAAGTTAAATTTTAGCTTTCAAGTTTATAAATTTATTTCACTACCATATATTTTGATCCTCCATAAAAATTTTAATTCGCTGCTTCCGTTAGTATAAGGATGGGGCGGAAGTCCCCATCCTTCACTTTCGGAGGTATTTTGCTTCTTGGGGATCTTTTCCAGGAAATTAAGTGTAGAATAGAAAAGGGAAAATCAGATTCCTCACCCAGTTTCAAACACTCTGTTTACTGTAGTGCTAGTTAGTTCTTTTGGACTCCGGTTGCAAGTAGCTTGGGCTGATCGATGAAATACAGCCTTTCTCCTGTTGGGTTAGAAGGCTTTCCCCAAGACCAGTGGTTCTCAACCTTTCTAATGCTGCGACCCCATAATACAGTTCCCCATGCTGTGGTGACCCCCAACCACTTATACATCGCCGGGTGCCAGGGGTGTGGCCAAGTGGGTGTGGCTGCCAAGTGGGTGTGGCCACCAAGTGGGCGTGGCCGCCAAGTGGGCATGGCCACCATGTTGTGTAGGCAGAATCTGCCCAATATTTGCTGAAATACATTGCACTCAGATTTCATTCTGGGAATGAAATATTAAAAAGGAAAAGAGCAGAAGAAATCAACTTTTATTCCCCATTTTCAAACCATCTTCCTAGAAGTCATAACATGTAATTAAGCACTTCAACAAAGTAATTACTCCATTATTTGAGTAGGCAATCAATTAAGAAGTTGCACCATGTAAGGAAAGAAAAGAAAATTAAACAAAAGAAAAAGAAAAGAAAAGGAAAGGGGACAAGAGGACAGGACAGGACAGGACAGGACAAGGAACAAGAGAAGAGGAAAGGAGAGGGGGAGGAGAGGAGAAAAAGAAAAATGGAAAGAAAAAAGAAAAAGGGAGAGGAGAGGGGAGGGGAGGAGCCAACAGGAGTCAATATTTTCTCAAATGACGATCAATGATTCATCCACAATATGCAACATTGATCCTGAAGTCCAATTTTTTCCCATCAGGCAATCCCCAGGCTACTATAATTCAGAAAGAGGAGGGCAAGCTGCCCATTCTTAACTTCCCATTGTTGACCCACCATCTCTCCAGGTTTAAGGGATGGGAAATCCTGTTTTTATCTTTTTTTACACGCAGCAATAAGCATTTTCCCCTTGAGTAGAAAGGTATTCCCAAATGAAGGACTTATTTATATATCCTATTTAGAAACCACCCATCTCCCTCATGGAGTGACTATTGTACTTATACCCCACCTGTATTAATTTTATAAAT
>NW_015386232.1:573412-575519 GCF_001527695.2 Protobothrops mucrosquamatus
CATAGTACAATGGCATCATGACTCCTTTAGGGCACTGTTTCTCAACCTTGACAATTTTAAGGCATGTGGACTTCAACTCCCAGAATTCCACAGCCAGCATTGCTGGCTGTGGAATTCTGGGAGTTGAAGTCCACATGCCTTAAAATTGTCAAGGTTGAGAAACACTGCTTTAGGGTCACTGTGGCTTCTACAGGACATCTAGAATTAATGAAATGCAGGACAATTACCTTGAACTGTTAATGCCAAATAAATAAAAAATGTTAGTTGTGAAGCCAATTCTCCTTCAGAAAACTGAAAGAGAAGATACTTACCTACATATATTTTCTTCCAGGGCATGTTACATGTTACAAAGAGGCTTTCTTTGCCAGTTTGTGTACAATAAAGGGTGCAGTATATTTACATACAGATGCTTCACATAAATTTTAATGTAACCATGGGATTTTCTTTCCTTAATGACCATTCCTTACCACCAATCTAGATGTGCTCTGTTTATAGTGGGGAGATCATCGTGTTCTTCTGCTGCATTGGTCCACAATCAGGAGAGAGCCTCCTCAGCTCAGCTCCTGTCTCTTTAACTTCCAGCAATTCCCCCCCCTTCCTCCCTCCGCGTCTATTTTTAGCTCGCCTCTTGATGGTAGCATCCATTTCTTTCCTTCTTGCCCCCGCCCATCCCCTTTTTCCCTCCCTCCACTCAATGGTACTTTCTACACGGGGAAGGTCAGCCGACTGAGCATGCCTGAATGTTGCTCGGCAGCTCCAGAGGCTGGAATGCATGCTCAGCTAATCCCATTCACTGGGAGAGGGTCATTGCGCACGCGCGCGCGCACTCTGACTGGCTGCTGGGGCTGAGCCAGCGGCTGCACCGGCTTGGCAAGTAAGTTGCTTGGTTTCTTTCCTTCCCTTTGTCTTCCTTTCGGTCCCTGAAGTCGCAGGGGCAGGGCGGGGGGTCTGTAGCAGCTACCCAAAGCAGCAGAGGCTTCAGGCGTGGATGGAAGGTAGCAGGGAGCTGGCTGCTCCACAGGGATGGAAACAAAGCCCGGGATTTGCGCACGCCTTCAGTTTCCTTCCCTGGGATAGTTTCAGCAAGCTTGAAGAGTCCTTTTTGGAGGCTCGCTTGCCACCCTATCACCATGTTCTGGGCTTTTCCTTCTCTCCGCTTAGGCTGGAGGACTTACTAATATTTCATTGACGCACAAAGCTTCGTCTTTGGCTCGCTCTGTGCGCTCGCGTGACGAATACTTCTATCTAATTTTGGTTCTCCGGCAACTTTGCTAGTTTTCTTGCAAGAGGGCATCTGAGCGCAAGGGAAAAAGCGAAGGTCAGGGCGGAAGGAACGGAGGAGAGGCGGCTGGAGAGACTGGTTAAGGGGGAGGCCGGCTGCAAAATTACAAGAAGTGCCGGCGGCCGCGGGGTGTTTTTTAGCTGCTGGGCCGGCTAAAAAAATGGAAGGAAATGCGGGCAGGGTGTTCTGGGGCCGCTGGGGTGTCCGGTGGCCAAGCAGAGGAAGCTCAGCGGCAGGACAGAGACAAAACTTACCGCTTTTACTTCTTCTCTCTCGCTTTCTGCCGCTTGTCCTCTGTCTCGCTTCTGCCACGTGGACCGAAACTGAAACTTCCTTTTATATAGAAAAAAGCTGCGCATGCGCAAAGAGGAGGGAGGCAGGAGCAGATCTGCGTGCCACCTGTGGCACTTTCAAAAGCCAATAAGAGACGCCTAGAGAGCAGTTGGAGGGCTAGCCGAACCGAATCCGACCGAGCACAGGTAAGGATGCATGTTAGATCCTACCTAGTGGCGATGAGGGTGGCTAGATCTAATTACTATTCCACACTCATCGCGTCATCAGATAACCGCCCGGCCGCCCTCTTCAGGGTGACCCGCTCTCTCCTCCAGTTGAGGGAGGGAGGGGACCCCCTGGAGGGGAGGGCCGAGGACTTTGCGCAATATCTGTATGACAAAGTCGCTCGGATCCGAGAAGGCCTTGACTCTGACTGGGTGGCCCCGGGGGAGGAGACGGGAGCAGGTCTTGAGACTGTTGTATGGGAGGAGTTTGACTCTGTGGCTCCCGAGGACGTGGACAGGATCCTGGGGAGGCTGAATGCAACCACAT
>NW_015386232.1:577682-580048 GCF_001527695.2 Protobothrops mucrosquamatus
CAAGCGGGATTGGCCTAGGGGAATTTTTAGTGGGGTTTTAAGAGTAATTTTAATTGACATAGGCCACAGTAAATATTTCTTTTTAATTAGGTTTTAAACTGGGTATTTTTATTGTTGTATCTGTTTTATAAGGCTGTCAGCCGCCCTGAGTCCGTAAGGAGAAGGGCGGGATAAAAATTAAATAAATAAATAAATAAACAAAATTAAATAAATAAATAAATAAAGAGGGAAAGGAAAAGGGTAAAAAAAAAAATGGCGGACTGCGTTATTTGGCGACCCCCGTGAAATGGTCGTTCGACCCCAAATGGGGTCACAACCCACAGGTTGAGAACCGCTGCCCAAGACGAATGGAATGATCTCCGTCATTCCAGAGTTGCTGGGGCACCTCTCCGGGGCAGCTTGGACCCATTAGGGTCTCCAGGCAGGACGAAAGTTCGCTGCGGGGGTGCAGCGGTCCACAAGCCCACAGCCAGTCACTACCGTGCAGGACCAGAAGTCTATTTATTCAATTTCTGTAGCTGCCCATCTCAGTCACTGACTCTGGGTGGCTTACAACTCAAAATTCCTACAAAGGGGGTCTGGATGCAGAAAATATTGCTAAAGAGAAATGCTAATGCAGTTATTAATAAACTACTTTGAAGCCAGTCTTCAATGAGCTTCACTTCAATTGAGTTTGAAACCTTGAGGCAGTGAATTTCATGAGCCAGTCTCCTTGCAGCTGACTATATAAAAAGTTTTTTAAAAGACCCCTAATAAGTCTTATTGTTCCTGTTCCTGGAATATAGTCAAGCCTTGAAGTAATCTGTGCAAGTATAATGTTGAGATAATTTTCTTCCAGAAAGGGATGCAGCCAAACTGATAGAAACACTCATAACTGTGGTTCAGTCCAAGAGGCCATTGAGAAAAATGTGTCTAGAAGCACTCCCAAAATATATACCTCCTCCTTCTCGGATTTTGGTCCTCTTTTTAGAACAAACAGATCTGCCCCTTCATTGAAATGTTTGTCCCTTACAAATGAGCACCTCCATCTTGTCTGGATTCAGTTTCAGTGTTATGTCTCATCCAACCCATTACCGATTACAGAGAGGCATTCAGGGGAGCAACCCTATGTGGGTATATTTCCTGTCTCAGAAAAATATATATGGGTGTCAACATATAGCTCTAAATATGAGACTAGTCATTTCTCAAATCAGGCAAATCAGAAGAAAACAGATTATTTTGACCCATTTTCATATTATGCCACCTGGACCAACTATCTCCAGGCTACGTTATCTGAACTCTGAGAAACAGAAATTATTAGTAGAATCAGTTTCAAGTCATCTGAAGATTTCTTGTGTAAGGTCCCACACTTGCATGAAATTTCTCTGGTGCAAAAGCCAATTACAAAAAGCAAGAAAGCAACAGTTAGACTAAACAATTTCTATTTGTTCCAGAACCCTTCATTCCCTCCCCCCTTTATTTTTGTAACATAATGCTTTCTGTTACTTGGTGACCAATGACATATATTCCTTTGTTATTGTGGTGATAATCAGGACCTTGGCTGGCTTATGGGGTTTATCACTACTTATAGAGGATGCTATGACCTTCATCCCCGAGATGATAGAAGTAACTTTGGATAACAGGAATCAAAGATGGCAAAACCAAAAGACCTCTAAATGCTAACATAACCAGAAAATTTTCACTTCGCCAATCACCAAAAATCTCTCCAAACCAGCTTGTGTCCATGGCAGCTGTTCAGGTTTCCGAAGAAGCTGGGTGTATTTCCTCCACACACACAGGCAGCAGCATGTAAAAGGAAAGCCATACCCCCCTTGTTTTCACAAAACTTTCTTTTGTAGTGTTATTTTAACCAATTAATTTTCTTTATTTTTCTGTACATGTACTTCTCGCCTCGGGCTAATGGAGGTTCCTGCGCAAACATAGTATAGAGAAGCAAAACAGCATTATGTTATTCTAAATGCCCTTGATTTGTAATTATTTCTACTACAGCTTGCAGTCTAATAATTCTATTAAGCATATAAACAAGAGTCCTATTACTTATACATTCCATCTTCTTGCCACGTAGTAGATCCATCTGGGGCAGCAGTTGAGGGTGGTATCTGTTAGATTGGTCCATAAGGTAGACAGTTGGGGGAGGAGTGAACGTCTCGGCGACACAACGTATTCTTTGGGGGCTCCCTAGGAATCGTTGCTTTTCAGCTGTTTGGGGAGGTCTGCCTAGTCCTAGACAGACCAGAGCTGTTCTGTAGGGACAGTGAAGAAGGGAAGGATAGTTTGGCAGCACAGGAGGGATCGCAATCTCCTGGAGAGCCGAACGGAAGCTTCCCAGACCAGCAGCTGTAAGACAGCCATTGCGAGCTGTCACA
>NW_015386232.1:587630-597873 GCF_001527695.2 Protobothrops mucrosquamatus
GAGAGAGAAAAGAGTAAAGGAGGGGAGAAGGAAGTAGGAAGGTTGGAGGAGAGAGTGGTGAAAGAGAAGAGGAGAGGAGAGGAAGAAGAGGGAAGTAGGGAAGAAAGAGAAGGGGAGAAAGAAGGTAGAGAAGAAGGAGTGGGGATGCAGTAAAAGGGGAAATGGGCGAGCAACACCAAAAGTCATGTGCATGTATTTACGGTATTTCATTAAAAGTATCTTATATATAAGAATGTAAAAAGAATGTATGTTAATATCTGATAAATATCACAGTATATGTATGGGGGAGAGTTTGGAAAAATAAAAAATAAATTTAAAAAAAAAAAAAAGGTAGACAGTTGGGGAATGTTTGCCATGGGAGTTTGGGGTTAGGCCGAATCAGTGGTAATCCACCAAAAGGATACTGAGATGCTCACCTACAAGAGATGTTCACACCTAAGTCTCCCTAAGGTTTTTACTAGAACCTTCTCTTTTTAAAACAGAGGATTCCCACTATGGAAGTGGTCAGAGTCCACATGTTGGGTTTATTGGTGGCTTTTCCCAATGAGATTTTGACTAGTCAGGGCAGTAAAATTTATTTCACATGCTTCCCAAGGCCATTGTTCACCCATGCTAGTACCCACACACATATAACAGTTAGTCACATTTAGAGATGAAGCAATTCTTTTGGGCCAGATCAATAAAAAGATTCTTTGATATTGAGAGAATTTCAATTGTGGTTTCCAGTTCATCGTAAAAAGAATGAAAAACTCAAAAATGTTTCTAGGACGGTGGTATAATAGTGTCAAATTGAACCCATATTTGTGTCCAGTTCAATTGATAGCTGGTCCAAATGATGCTGAGAAGTCTGCTGGTCTGGTTATCTCAAAGCATACTGGAATGCAGGAATCAGCATTGCACTGAGAAGTGCTGACTCCTTTAATCATATTGATTTTTTCTTTGATTGTGCCAGGTTGGGTAGGATATAGTTTGCATTAAATGTGTAAGCCTGTCTCCATACTTAGTCCATTTAACTTGATTATAGTCAATAGATTTAACATGCATCAAAGGAGACTCTGGCACTATCCATAAGTCTCGTGTTATTCTTCTCAAGAGGTATAGTCTGTGTGTCCTTCCATATGTCCAGATTTGAAGTTGCTGGTAGGGCTTTACTGTATTGACAGAAGCATAACAAATGACCCTATCCCCCACTTTCCAAGTAGAATACGTAGTCTTGTTATAAACACAACTCCCTTTTGTTCCTTTAAGCATTGGACCCATGGTCTGAAGAAAGGTGTGAGGGAAACAGCAGCAACAAAAATGTAACAATACACAGTTTAGATATTACGAACCCAAGTTCTGGGGTAGTCCAGTCCATTGAAGCTTTTCTCCTAGTTAGATGGAAACAGTTCAACAGGTGAGGCAGGTCAAAATTTCACTTTCAAGCCGTCCAGCTGCGGAGCTTGTCACTGGAGAGGGAATGATGGGACTTTCCATGGACTCACGCCTTGATTCTTCACTCTCATTGCAGTTGAGGTCAAGAAGACTTGGCATGGTTGGGTCCTCTCAGGACTGGTACTTATAGGTGACAGTTCTTTCACCTGAACCCACTCTCCAGGAACAATGGTTAGAGATAGGTGGTAGGGCAGCCTGGGCCTGTACTAGAATAGAAGACAAAACCTGCGCTAGATTATGCAAATACTGAGTAACATTCTTCTCTTCTTCATTGACATTCTTGAACCTTCGTGCAACTCCCATCCATCATTTCAAACAGGACAAGGCAAATTTTCCAGAGTTGAGGCCTGTACTGAAATGGCCTCACCACTAGATGTCACAACCTGTCCAGCCATTGTGTACCATCCACAACATCAGCCAAAAACAAAGCACATAACTCCTCCCCCTCTCAACATTCATTTCCTTTGTGTACCTGCCTGCCCCATTTCAGCCTCCCATGTGCATTCTCTTCTCTCAACTTTACGTGAGTAACTTTTTCCCTTTTACTTTTAACTTTCTTCCCAACTTCCAAAACTATCCAGAAGTCTCTTCTCCCTCTTAGCCTGGCTCAAAGCCCAGAACTACAGGGAGGGAAAGCCCTCCCCTCAGTCTCCACTAACATTCTCTTCTCCAACATCCACCACGTCTCTTTCTTATCAATTTTGCTATGTCCATCCATAAGCAATCAGGCTGAACCTTTATCTGTAATTCTATCACTTCACGTTCTCATCAGATTAGCCCAGTGCTCTTAAGAGCTGGGTAGGTTTCAAATCAGCTGATTTCCCTCCCCCAGCTCGGTCCTTTTGCTATTCCAGAATCAACATTTATAAAGAGATAAAAAACTTATTTTTCAGTGCAGCTTCACAAAAGAAAAAAAAACCTTAATGAGGTATTCTGAGTTAATGTACTGAATATATATGTGTGTGTGTATGCAAAGATTGAAATTAGAGCATCAAACCTTTTGAAAATATTTACAAATCTAAGCAAAACAATTCAGAATCATTTTCCTAAGGTTCTTCCTTTTATAATACATTTAGTTTTAACAGAAGGGAGAGCTCAGTTGTCATTTGTTACGTTATCAGGTTAGGTCAATTACAGAGCTTTTGTTTTGCACACACAAAATCATTGGCAACCAACCCAAAAACTTTAAACGAAAAGCAACACATTTGCAAGCAAAAAGGAAAAGGGGGACGGGATGTTGCAGATTCTGCATTTCTAAGCTTTGAACACAAACTGCAGCAGGCAAACCAAATGATACATTTGCGACAAGGAGAAGCCATGCTAAACAAGTTATCTTTGTTCTTTGTCCCAGAGCAAAGTTAGAATAGAAGCCAAAAAACTATAATCTCAGACTTCACCCCCCCTTCTTCCTTTCCCTTCGTCTTCCAGGCCAGAGTTAAGCAGAGAGAAAAAAGTTTTAAAAGAATAACCCAAACCTCTTCCCTAGCAAGCCGGTACCACAGAAAGCTGAACAATTTTTTTAAAAAAACAATTACACAGGGACCTCGGCCCCTTTTGAATTTCTCTCACTTACAACATTCTTTCAACAAAATAATTTTCTCTCTTCAGATTCTCATGCAAACACCTTTTACTTAGTTCACAACAACAACAACAAAATCAGCAATTTACTGTTTCTTCCACAGTCTGGGGTGGGGTGGGGAACTCACACACACACTGTCAATGCTGCTAACATTGAATGTTCTTGCTTTGACAACATATGGAGATGCAGCCATTTTCCTTTACTTTATGTTTTACTCTTAGAGTTAGAATTAGATGTAACTGGGGGGAGGAGGAGGAATGTACATGGGAGTTTAGTTAGACATAACAATACTGTATAAGGGTGGGAACCAATGTATTTTGTAATAAGAGATGATAAGAAATGGAGGTTGAAGAACTGGAGGGAAAGCCAGCATTTCAAACTAATTGGAGAATGTGATTTATGACTGTTAATCAGAGGAGGGAATTGTGCTTTGATACTAGGGGAGGGGAATTCAGATTTTGGCTTGGACTATGTACATGCCTATGTTATGCTACTCGAATAAAGATTCTTTAAGGTAAACAATGCCTCGAAGTTCTTTGAAGAGTTTCATCTGTCGGAACTATGACATTAAGCCAAAATCTCCAACTTTCCTAACTATCTAGGGGTCCCGAGCTTCAGTCACTGTCCCTAGCATTGAGGGATAAGATGACAAAGATTCAGGGAAGATTTCATCATGGAGAAAGAGAAATTGCCTGAAACCAGCACCCCGGCAGCAGCGACAGCCAGCACACCGGTAGAGGAGCTTTTGCAGGCCTCCCAGATGTGGGCGAAACCCAAGCAACTAGGACAGCTAATCTGGTTGTCGGATTGGGCCCAGCCCAGCGGAGACTCCAGATGCTTCGAGATGGCTTGCCACCCTTAAGGGCTTCAAAGGCAGACGAGGCTGGGCTACCACAAAAGGATTCCCGCATATCGCATTCCTCAGACCGGGGGAGAGCTACCAGATTGTCTGCCACTGAGGACTCGGGTGAGTGGAAATATCTGTCTGCAGCTCGCAGTCAGTCAGTGGAGAAATTGGTAGAGAAGTTGAGGGGCTAGAAATGAGAAGCGGAGAGCAACCTTCCCATTCCCCATATGCCAGCGATCAAGACAATCAACTCCTACTGAGAGGAGCCCCCAGCCCTTCCTTCGCAGAGCAAGCAGCCTTCCTGCCAGGGCCTCCAGTCCCATGGAAAGAGACAGCCCCAGTCACTGCCCCTCTAGAAGCCCCAACTGCCGCCCCCAAGATGAGGGCCCAGACAGTCGCTGGGACAGCCAATCCCCAGACCGATGTGCATATCGATTACCAAGTCTGCCCCCCTATAGCAATGGGGAGTATGGCAGCCCCCACAGGTGGGAGGTCAACAATCTCTGAATTTGCAGCAGATAATAGAGGCCCTGCAGCAACTTGGGGTGGTGCAGAGGCCAGAAGACCAGCAACCAGTGGGAGGACAACTGCAGCAAGGGGATTGGTTGCCGCCCCTGAACGTACAGCAATGGCAGGGGGCCCTACAGCAATCAAAGATTCCGCAGCTCCTGGCAGACCAATAGCAGGGAGAATGGCAACATCTCCCACCCAGGCATCAACCATTGGGGAGCCTACAGCAGCTGAGGATGCCACGGCTCCTAGCAGACCAGCAACAGGGAGGACAACAGCAGCCCCCACCCAGGCAGCAACCTTGGGAGGCCTATGGCAACTTGGGATGCCCCAACTGCAGGCACTGCTACCACAGCAGGGGGGGGTGCCACAGCCCCCAAACGTGCAAACCCTGAGAATGCAGCAGCAGCCAGAGTGGGGCAGGCAGCAACTGGGGGTGCAACAGCCACAATGGGGAGCCCAACAGCCATTGAATCAGCAGCCAGGGTGGGGCCAACAGCAACTGGGGGTGCAACAGCCACAGCAGAGGACCCAGCAGCCATTGTATCAGCAGCCAAGGTGGGGCCAGCAGCAACCTGGGGTGCAACAGCCACAGTGGGGAGCCCAGCAGCCAGCGATTGCTCCACCTTTTAGAGCAACCTTTAATGGGGACCCAGAGAACCTGATTTTTTTTCTCAATCAAGTGCGCTCTCATTTGAACCACTGTGGCCATCTATACCTGGACCCAGCTGCTATGGTTGATGTGATTGCGTCTAGCTTAGAGGGAGAGGCATCAGAGTGGTTGAATAATTTATATAATGAGCAAGCCCCCGAATTGGAGGATCCCCACCTCTTCCTCCTAGGAACGAGAGCAAGATTTGAGGACCCATCCATTGTCCTCAAAGCAGAAGAACAAATCCATAAGATAAAACAAACCGGCAGGCCTGCCCTGGAGTACATATGAGAGTTTCGCAAGTTAGCCGGTCAGATAGAGAGATGGCCTGAGCAGTCCATAGTCCATCATTTCAGGGAAGTACTAGACGATCACCTCTCTATGGCCTGCATCTATCAAGCAGTACCTGATCAGCTGCAAGAATGGTACCAGGCAGCGGTAAGACTAGATGTTCAGCTTACCCGCTGCCTCCCCCACTTAAAGTCGAGCCGAAGCCAGAGCAAACCAAATGGCAACCACCACCCCATAAACTTCCATTTGCTGCAACTGCTGAAAGACCCAGGCCACCTGCAGGCCTGCCAATCAAGTGCTTCCGATGCAGATAGCAGGGACATCAAGCAGCAAACTGCCCAGTCCCCTACCTCCAACAGCAGAACAGACCAGGACCAGCAGCGAGAAAGAAATCTGCCCAGCAGCCAATGAGAGAGAAATCTAACTGGATCACACAGGAACCTGTTGCCCAAGTCACATCCCCCACACAGGAGGATGACGGGACTCAGGCTGGACCCACCCCCGCTCTACCTTCTTTCGACAGCGATGACGAAGGAGAGAACGACCCAATGGTGAGTCGACACGTCCCATCTTTCTCTCTACCTGCCAAACTCATAATCCCTAAGTCGGGGGCATAGGTAGATTTAAAAGTGCTAGTCGATTCCAGATGCTCCCGGTGTGTCATTAGCCTACCATTTGCCATGAAAATGGGCTTACGAGCAAAGCTGCTCTCCAAACCTGTGAGGTTTGAGCAAGCCGATGGATCCCTGATGGGAGGGACTTTAGTCACGCAATTAACTGAGCCCCTACACTTAGAAAAAGATGAGCACTGGGAGTTCATTCACTTCCTGGTTGCTCCAAAAATGACAGGCTGTGATCCTAGGATTAGCCTGGTTGGACAAATGGAAGCCATTTATCTGGTGGGAGAAGGGAATGAAAACTGTGAGGCTACCTATAGGGCCCAAGCCCCCTATTGATTCAACGGACGTTACAGGAAACTTTAGCCCACCCAACCAGCAAGTGCACGTGGCTGCCTCACCACCACCAGGCGAGCCACTCATCCCAGTGAATACCGGGACCTGGCAGAGGCATTTAGTGAGAAGGAATGTGACACCCTGCCTCTCCACCGACCCAATGATTGCTCCATCGAACTGTTGCCGGGAGCCAGACTCCCACAACCAAGACTGTACGCCATGTTCCCCCCTCGAAATGGAGGAGATGCAGCGATACGTGGACAAAAACTTAGAGAGGGGATTCATTGAATGGGACAGGTCTGCTGTGGGAGCCTCTATGTTGTTTAAAAAAAAAAGATGGGTCTCTTCGTCTCTGCATGAATATAAGGGTCTGAACGCAGTGAGCATGGAGAATAAATGCCCCCTCCCCCTCCTGAAGGACTTACTAACCCACCTGGCCAAGGGGAGTGTCTTCACTAAGTTAGACTTGAGAGAGACATATTACTGAGTGAGAATAAAGGAGGGAGATGAGTGGAAGACTGCTTTCAACTGCCCCATGGGAAGCTATCAATTTAAAGTCATGCCATTTGGGCTACAGGGGGCCCCAGCTGTATTCATGCAGTTGATTAACTAGGTCCTACATGATCATTTATACAAAGGGGTTCTGGTGTATCTTGATGACATCCTGATATACAGCACAAATATGACTGATCATATAAAGCTGGTAAGAGAAGCTTTATGTCAAACTTTATGTCAAACTGTCAAAATGTGAATTTCACCAGACCCAATTAGATTATCTTGGCTATAGAATTTCCAATGAGGGCATTGAAATGGACCCAGCCAAAGTGAAAGCTGTAATTGAATGGCAGCCCCCAAAGACTTGCAAACAGCTCCAGAGCTTCCTAGGTTTTGCCAACTTCTACTGTCAATTCATCCCCTCCTTTGCTGAAATTGCCCTACCCCTTACAGAACTACTCAAAACAGGCAAAGGAGGAGGGAAACCTGGCCAACCACTAGCATGGACTATGGGCTGTCAAATCGCTTTTAAGAATCTAAAAAGACTATTTGCTGTTGAGCCGGTCCTAAAGCACCCCTGCCCAGGGGAGTCCTTTATAATTCAAGCTGACGCCAGCGACATGGCTGTCGGGGCTGTATTGCTGCAAAAGAACCAAAGAGGAGCCTTGCAACCTTGTGCCAAACCTCAAAAAAAATTACTGAAAGCAAAAGGAGGTGGGCAATCTGGCAGAAGGAGGCATTTGTAATTAGATGGGCTCTAATAAACTGGCGACACTACCTAGAAGGGAGCAAGGTGCCTTTTGAAGTATGGACAGATCACAAAAATCTAGAAGCACTGAAAACTCCCTGCAAATTGTTCCCAAAGCAGGTGCGGTGGGCACAGCACTTTAACTGTTTCAACTTCACTCTAAAGTACATACCGGGAGGAAAAAAACTTCCTAGCTGATGCTCTAGTCCAGTGATGGCAAACCTTTTAGAGACCAAGTGCCCAAACTGCAACCCAAAACCCACTTATGCATCGTCGGGTGCTGGGTGGGTGTGGCCCATTGGCTGGGCGTGGCCCATTGGGTGGGCATGGCCCATTGGGTGGGCGTGGCTGTGGTGGTAATGGCAGACTGGGTGGGACTAAAAAGTTCAATCAATCAATTCCAACTTTGCGAGATTTTTTTTTCCTGCGAGAAGTTGAAATTGACTGATTGATTGAACCTTTTTTTTTTGTACACGGCAGAGGAGGCCTAAAGCGAAATAGTTTTATAAAACCCAGCTGAAGGCCTAGGACTGGGGTGATGGCGCGCGTGCACACAGAGAGGGCTCTGAGTGCTGCCTCTGGCACCCGTGCCATAGGTTCGCCACCACTGCTCTAGTCTATCCAGGTTGCCCCAGTACAAAAGCAAACGTGAAGAGGTTAACGAGGCAGTTATCTCCAATCCACAAACTGACGCTCAACTCATGCCTTGCAGGGCCCCTAAACCTGATGACCCTAGGGCAAAGAAAATAAAACAAGAGCTCCTCACCGATCAATGGTTCAAAGACAATCAAACCTCCCTAACATGCAGGGATGACTTGGCTTATAAGGGAGGGAAATTATACTTGCCAGAAGCCCTCCATCTCAACACTCTCAAACACAGCCATGATGTAAAACAGGCTGGACACTTTGGATATTTAAAAACTCTACATCTCATCCGCCAGCAGTTTTGGTGGCCGGGGTTAAAATGGGATGTGGAAAATTATGTCAGGAGTTGAACTGTATGTGCCACCATGAAAAGAATTCCAGGGAAAACCCCTGTGTTACTGCAGCCAGTGGCAGACGCTTCTCAACCTTGGGAAGAAATTACTATGGACTTTATAGTAGACTTACCTGAAAGTAGAGGAAATACAGTCATCTGGATGGTGATAGACCTGTTTTCAAAGCAGGCTCACTTCATCACCTGCAAAGGGCTCCCGTCTGCCCAACGACTGGCTAAACTGTTCTTGAAACATATCTACTGGCTGCATGGAGTCCCTAAACAAATAATTTCAGACGGGGGGGGGGAGCAGTTCACAGCTAGGTTTTGGAGGAGCTTTTTAAATTAATTGGGTCATCTCAAGGTCTATCATCTGCTTTTCACCCGTCTACTAATGGGACTGCAGAAGCCGCTAACAAGATGGTGGAGCAATATCTCAGATGTTATATTTCCTACCAACAAACCGACTGGACCGATCTCCTCCCTTTTGCAGAAGTGGCTTACAATAACTGTTCACAGCAGCACTGGCTTCACACCTTTCAGAGTAGCCACAGGGAAAGAGTTCAGCCCGATACCTGAATACCTTCAAGCGCCCCCACCTTCTCAGACACTTGCTCAATGGGTGAGGGAGTGAGAAGAAGTTTGGAGAGCCACGAAAACTGCTTTAAAAAAGACTTCCGAGACCTATAAAAAGCAGGCAGAGGGCTCCTCAAAGAACATTCAAAATTGGGGAAAAGGTAATAATAGTAGTAGTAGTAGTAGTAGTAGTAGTAGTAGTAGTAGTAGTAGTAGTAGTAGTAGTAGTAGTAGTAACAACAAAAAAACAACAATAATAATAAAGTTGGAAGGGACCTTGGAGGTCATCTAGTCCAACCCCCTGCTCAGGCCAGGAAATGCTATACCATTTCGGACATATGGCTGTCCAGTCTCTTCTTAAAAACTTCCAGTGTTGGAGCATTCAGCTCCAAGGCAGGTTGTTCCACTGGTTAATTGTTCTAACTGTCAGGAAGTTTCTCCTTAGTTCTAGGTTGCTTCTCTCCTTGATTAGTTTCCATCCATTGTTTCTTGTCCTGCCTTCAGGCGCTTTGGAGAATAGCTTGACTCCCTCTTCTTTGTGGCAGCCTCTGAGATATTGGAACACTGCTATCATGTCCCCCCTCATCCTTCTCTTCATTAAACTAGACATACCCAATTCCAGCAACCGTTCCTTATATGCTTTAGCCTCCAGTCCCCTAATCATCTTTGTTGCTCTTCTCTGTACTCTTTTTAGAGTCTCAACATCTTTTTTACATCGTGGTGACCAAAACTGGATGTAGTATTCCAAGTGTGGCCTTACCAAGGCATTGTAAAGTGGTATTAACACTTCATGTGATCTTATGTACAAAATATTTTTTTTTATTGAAAGGTTTTATAAAAGTTACAATATAAACCCCAAAACCAACCCACCCTAACCCCCCTCTCCCTCCCCCGCTTCCCAGAGCTGAATACAGGGTTACAAATATAATAATCATAATCTAACTAACATTAACCAACTATATAAATAACCAAGTCCATAATGCGCTTTAACTCCCCTTTAACATAAATATAATAATAATTAAAACATAAACAAATTAGTATCCTAATTATTAAACAATAGAATATCCATATTGTTAAACAATACTAATACTAAAAGTAATAATAATATCATATAATTAAAACTAATAAAAATTTCACTATAATAAACTATTAATACTAATAATACTCTAAAATTTACTCATA
>NW_015386232.1:600978-630034 GCF_001527695.2 Protobothrops mucrosquamatus
CTGTTTATAAAAAGCCTGGATAATTGCATTTCGAAGTGATCTCCTGGAAAAATAAATAACCACATCTCTAGGTAAATTTTTCTGCCTCGCAATCCATGAATTAACCCTAAATATTTTATCCATCTCTCTTAATAATTCCTCAGATTCACATCCCAGAATAGGAGCTATAGCCTTTGCCACCTCCTCTTTCAAATCTTCTTGTGAATCCTCCTTTAATCCTTTTATTCGCAATGCAAATTCCATATCTCTATATTGTGAGATGGTAACTTCATCCTCTGTTATATCAATCTTATTTTCAACTTTAGCAACTCTGCTTTCTAGCTTTTCAGTATTTTCCACAACTTCATCCACCCGGTCATCCAAACGTTCAATATGTGTAGCTAACCCTTGAAATGCAAGCAATATATCTTCCCTCATTTCTCTATTTTTATTCTCAAGAAGGTCAGCCATCTCCTCCTTTATTTCTTGTGTTGCTAACTTTAAAGCATCTTGAATATCTTTAAGCATAAATGCAGGTGGTGGGGGAGAAGGTGGGGGGGATCTTGGTTTAGATTGCACTGCAGGCTGTATTACAGGAGAGGAGATTGTACCGTTAGAAACAGCAGAAATTCCCAAACGCTTTGAAGCCATTTTCCTGTTTGTAAAAATCCACTTGTTACAAGTTTCACTTTCCCCCTTTCAAACAAAGAAACAGCATTCCGGCGCCATTTTTCCCTTTTAAGTCCAATTAGAATATGGAGAAGATTATTTCTCCCCGAGTTAAAGTTTCCAACACTTGCAATTTTAAATTCTCCTGGTCGTCTCTGTCTGCTTTTAAATTACTCACAAGTCCCTTTAAAATGCAGATGTGGATGCGGCGTCTTGCTTTGCTCCTGCTCCGAGCAAAGGCGTCCTGGAGTGCGGAGAAAGCCTCGGGCTCCGAGGGAATTCACCCTCCGACCTCCAAATAATTAAGGAGGTCTAGGGGAGCTCTACCTCTACCCGAGGAAAGCTCACCTCCCCCTCTTCTCATGTGATCTTCTTCATGTGATCTTGATTCTATCCCTCTGTTAATGCAGCCTAGCACTGTGTTGGCTTTTTTGGCAGCTGCAGCACACTGCTGGCTCATATTTAAGTGACTGTCCACTAGGACTCTAAGATCCCTCTCACAGTTACTACTATTGAGCAAAGTACCCCCTATACCAGTGGTGGCGAATCTATGGCACGGATGCCAGAGGTGGCACTCAGAACCCTCTCTGTGGGCACATGCACCATTGCCCAGTCCTAGGCCTTCAGCTGGGTATTATAAAACCTTTTCGCTTTAGGCCTCCGCTGCGGTGTGCAAAAAAAAAAAAGGTTCAATGAATCAGTCAATTTCAACTTCTCGCGGGGAAAAAAAGATCTTGCAAAGTTGGAATTGGTTGATTGAACTTTTTAGCCCCATCCAGTTTGCCATTACCACCACAGCCACGCCCACCCAATGGGCCACACCCAGCCAATTGGCCACACCCAGCCAATGGGCCACACCACCTGGCACCCATGTGGGTTTTGGTTTGCAGTTTGGGCACTCGGACTCTAAAACAGTGGTTCTCAACCTTTTTAATGCCGCGACCCCAACCGGTCATAAGTCGAGGACTAAACCGGTCGTAAGTCGAGGACTAAACCAGTCGTAAGTCGAGGACTACCCAACCGGTCGTAAGTCGAGGACTTTCCCTGCCCGGGAGCGCCGTGCATGCGTGGTTCCACCCCCTGCGCCGGCCGAGGTGTAGCTGGCAAGCGGCAGAGACGGAGCAGGCTGACCACCAGCTGGCCCAGCCCAAGGGAGGTAAGGCACCTGCTGGAAAAGGGGAAAAAAATGGCGGACAAAAAAAATGGCGGACAAAAAAATGGCGGACAGCCTTGCTTGGCGACCCCCGTGAAATGGTCGATCGACCCCAAATGGGGTCCCGACCCACGGGTTGAGAACCACTGCTCTAAAAGGTTCGCCATCACTGCCCTATACTATACCTATACATTTGGTTTTTCTTGCCTAAATGTAGAACCTTACTTTTTTCACCATTGAATTTCATTTTGTTAGATAGCACCCAGTGTTCAGGTCTGTCCAGATCCTCCTGTATCTTAAGCCTGTCATCTGGAGTGTTGGCTATTCCTGCCAGCTTGGTGTCGTCTGCAAATTTGATGAGTTCCCTATCTATTCCCTCATCCAAATCGTTGATGAAGATGTTGAAGAGCACTGGGCCCAGAACAGAGCCCTGGGGCAAACCACTACACAGTTCCCTCCATGTAGATGCGGGTTCCATTGAGGACCACACGCTGAGTACGGCCGGTCAGCCGGCTATGAATCCATCTGGTGCTGATGCTGTCTAACCCACATTTTTCTATCTTATCAAGTAGTAGGTTGTGATCTACTTTATCAAATGCCTTACTGAAGTCCAAGTAAATTATATCCACAGCATTCCTCTGATCCACTAATTTTGTCATTTGGTCAAAGAATGCAATAAGATTTGTCTGGCATGATCTGTTTTTGACAAACCCATGTTGGCTTTGTTTGCCTCTAGGTGTTCGCTGATTCGTTGTTTGATTATCTTTTCCAGAATGTTCCCAGGTATTGAGGTCAGGCTGATAGGTCTGTAATTTCCTGGATCCATTTTTTTTTCCTTTTTTGAAGATGGGAACTATATTAGCTCTTTTCCAGTCCACTGGTAGTTCCCCAGTGCTCCAGGATCTTTGAAAAATATAATTCAGTGGTTCTGAGATCACATCTGCCAGTTCCTTAAGAACCTTGGGGTATAATCCATTTGGTCCTGGTGATTTGAACTCACCTAGGCTGGACAGGTGCTCACTTACCATTTTCTTGCCTATCTTAACTTGTGTTTCTATTCTGTTTTTTATGGCACTATTTTTGATAGGTTGGACTGTTTTTTCCCTTTGTGTAAAGACAGATGCAAAAAATGAGTTAAATAGTTCTGTTTTTTCCCTGTTGCTTGTCACCTTCTTGCCACTTTCCCCCACTAATGGACCAATCGTTTCCTTCACTTTTTTCTTGTTTTTTACATGTGGAAAGAAGGTTTTTTTTGTTATTTTTTACTTTGGTCGCAAGCCTTAGTTCATTTTGAGCCTTAGCTTTCCTCACTTCATCTTTGTAGGCTCGGGCTATTTGCTGATATTCTGCCTTAGTTATGTGACCCTCTTTCCACTTTCTATACTTGTCCTTTTTATCTTTCAATTTATCAGAGAGTTCTTTATGCAGCCATGCTGGTTTCTTTTGAGAGCTGTTATTTTTCTTCTTTGTTGGTATTGTGCTAGACTGGGCTTTTATTATCTCACTTTTCAAAATTTCCCAAGCTTCTTGAGTTGTTTTCCCCTTGAGGATTCTCATCCATGGAATCCTTCCCAAGCCCTCTCTAAGTTTATTGAAATTAGCTCTCTTGAAGTCCAAGACTCTAGTTTGACTGTGTTGTATTGCTTGTGCTTCCATAATTTTGAATTCCAATATTGCATGATCACTTCCTCCCAGGGTTCCTATGGCTTCAACACCTTCTATCATTTCATCTCTGTTAGTGAGAATTAGATCCAAAATGGCTAATCCCCTAGTTCCCTTCTCTACTTTTTGGGAGAAAAAGTTGTTTGCTAGGTTTGTCAGGAATCTGATTGATCTTCCACTTGGTGCAGTGTTTGTCTCCCAGTTGATGTCAGGGTAGTTAAAGTCCCCCATTACTATTGTGATGTGCTTCCTACATATCTTAGTTAGCTGACTAGCAAAAAGTTCATCTATTTCCTCTGTTTGGTTGGGTGGCCTATAATATACACCTATGGCAATGTCATTTCCCCCCCCCCTTTTATATTGACCCAAATGCATTCAGGACAGTTTTCATCATTGTTGTGCTCTATTTCTGTAGAGATGTAGTTATTTCTTATATAGAGAGCAACTCCACCTCCTCTTTTATGTGGTCTGTTTCTTTTAAATAATTTAAATCCCTCTAGCTGTGTGTTCCATTTGTCGGTTTCATCTCACCAAGTTTCCATAATGGCAACAATATCATATCTGCCCTCATTAACCTGAATTTCTGTTTCACCCTGTTTGCTGTTCATACTCTGCATTGGTGTATAGACATTTGAGTCCTTTATGACTGACCCTGTGTTTACTTTCTACATAACCTGTGTGGTGCCTGAGTTCCCCTATTTTCTTACCACCTATTTGGTTAGTGGAATTTGTGTGGCACATGCTATTAAAAGCTTGATTTTGCTTGACAGCAAGGTTGATTCTTGTCCACACACATGTCTACGTTACATGAACTGATAGCTCTATAATTTTTAGATTGCCGGGGACAGGGATGTTCTGTATCAATTAACTCACTGTCCCTGCTGTTTATCTGTCGACTAAATATTTACGCCTCAAATTACCCAGCAAGAAATTAGGACCTAAATTCTTGGGGTCTTTCCCTATCGTAAAGATCATTAACCGGTCACAGTAGAATTAAAACTCCCTAGGCTTTTAGGAAGAGTGCACCCTGTCTTCCATTGCAGCTTGTTGAAACCTTTTAGGGGCTCCACTTTAAGACCTCCCCCTAAAAAGGCACCCGGATCCGTCATGGTAGCAGGTCAGACTCACTATGAAATAAAGTGTATTCTTGATTCTAGAATTTTTAAAGGTACCTAGGAGTACCTAGTGCAATGGAAGGGATACTCACTGTCTGAAGTCACTTGGGTGAAAGCTAGTGATGTGAAAGCCAACAGACTCATCAAAAGGTTCTATAGGAAACACCCTAACAAACCGAGAGACAGTCCCTAACATATGCTTTTGTTTACATTACAGGATCTGTCCTTTCTATAAGGGGGGCTGGATGTCAATGCTGCTAACATCGAATGTTCTTGCTTTGACAACATATGGAGATGCAGCCGTTTTCCTTTACTTTATGTTTTACTCTTAGAGTTAGAATTAGATGTAACTGGGGGGGGGGAATGTACATGGAAGTTTAGTTAGACATAGCAATACTGTATAAGGGTGGGAACCAAGGTTTTTTTGTAATAAGAGATGATAAGAAATGGCGGGTTGAAGAACTGAAGGGAAAGCCAGCATGTCAAACTAATTGGAGAATGTGATTTATGACTGTTAATCAGAGGAGGGAATTGTGCTTTGATACTATGTGCTTAGGGGAGGGGAATTCAGATTTTGGCTTGGATTATGTACGTGCCGATGTTATGCAACTCGAATAAAGATTCTTTAAGGTAAACAATGCCTCGAAGTTCTTTGAAGAGTTTCATCTGTCAGAACCATGACACACACACACTCTCTCTCTCTCCCCCAACCTCCAGGGTGGGGGGGTTTCCTTAACAGTCACACAGTTGTCATGATTCCCAATTTCTTCCAGCAATCTCACATTGCAGGTAACTAAATTCCTGCCTTTCAGGCATTTCACACACACACACTTGCAGATTCAGCATACTCACACATTCACTTCCATTCAAACTGCTTGCATATACAGTTTCACATACAGATATTTCATTTTCATGGTTTTTCCAGGCAAATTTCAGTGCTTTCCAATGGGCTAACACATGGCCCACTGGAAACATGGCCCCTCCTTTTCATTTGCCTTGCCTGTTTCCCCATTGTTTAACCTGTTTTCTCTTGTCTTGTGCTTAAAGGGTTTCTTGGTCTTCACCTTATCTTTTGGGCACACCAGTTTTCCTGGATATCATGCCTGAAGGTTGTAGTTACAACGGAACTCATTCACAGGGAGTCTCAATGAGAAACAACCTTGAAGAAAAAAAACTTTCAAGTCCCTGTTCGGTTCGCCAGAAATGTAAAGTCCCAGTCCCTTAAACTTGAGATACCATATCAATTTAATTAGATACCCAAGCAGAGACTTCTTGATCAAGCAGCACTTTATTTGATCAAATTAAGCAGCTGGGTGGCCAACAATCTGGAACACTGCAGAGTTACGTCCAGAAGTGCCACGCCTTAGAAAGTTGGTAGCATTGCTTTATAAACTTTGTTAGCCAATGAAAATCAGACAACAGAGCCATTACGTCATAAGAAAGACATCAATCATTCCTGTACACTCCCTTATTCCCTCCTTCAGTATATCCTATCCATGTACATGTTTCCCACACTTGCATGAAATTTCTCTGGTGCAAAAGCTGATAACAAAAAGCAAGAAAGCAACAGTTAGACTAAACAATTCCCCTTTGTTCCAGAATCCTTCACTTGGTAACTAGCTGAGTACAATAAATGTTTCAGGCAGCTCATCTTAATAAGTCCACTGCCCCTCAATAGAAGTGAAGTACAACCACTAATCCAATGGGGCTCCATCCATGACAAATGAGAAACTTGAGGCTTTCCCACTAATAGAACATCCCCCTGATTAGAAAAAAATGTCAAAATATATAATCTACATCATTTATCGTACCTGTTATCAACTGGGATAGAGCATCCTTGTTACAGCTGCTATGAATTCCTAAATTTTTCTAGACAAAACCTAAAATGGATATTGAAATCCAGGGGTTTCAAACATCAAATACAATTCCCATTGGTCAGTTAGGAATTTTTTCAGACTATAGCGCAACACAATAAATTAACAAAATCTTTGATTTATTCCTAATTCCAAACCAAGGTGCTCATGCTGAAAGATACAGTTTTGTCACAGTTGTTAAGGGGTATACTGTTTTCAAGAATCACAGCTACACCACATTTTTTACTCCTTCAGCTTCAGAATATCCAGCCAAAACAGATGTGACCCATATCAGCATACTTGCTTCCCTAAATAGGTGACTATTTCACAGGCCAATGTAGTTTCTCACCTTCAGTCAAATCATAGATGATCTCTGCTTTATAGGACTGACCTGACACTACTGAGACTAAAGATCAGGTTCTTTGAAGGGCTGATCTCTCCAATAATTGATTGCTGATAAAGACTTCCAGAAGGGACAAAAACTGTTAAATGCTTAATTTCTCTGTCCTTGTGTAACTGGACATCACCATATCTTTATTCTCTGCCACTACTACGATACCGGTAATTATCCTAGGCCAGGGTACTCAAGCCATCCTTGAAGAAGCAACATTTTTGTAGTTATCTGTTTAGGCTGTCATTAAATGTAGCCTTAAATGTAGTCCTAAGGAAACAAGAAAAACAGCTTAATAAAGCAAATAATGTACAATATGGGATTACAACATATATAGTAACAGAAATATTTGTGTTGTGATGCAGGCAGATCAATTCTTGTGAAACTGCAGATGACTTCTATGGCACCATGGGAAAATTAACGCAGGAGATGCTGGAAGATAAACTCATTGATAGCAATGAACTCATGCAGGTTAGTAAGAAAATATGAAATTAGATTGGCCTTAAACCAACTTTTGATACATCTTGTTAAAAATATTAAAAGTTAATTAAGTCACAGAGTCAAAGACTCAATCCCCGACTTTTCTAAGTAAAGCTGAGAAAGATCTCTTCAATCCCAGCAGAACTGCTGTCTATCAGTCAGTGAGAAAATTGGGCTAACAATTGAAATGAATTCCAACTTGCTATGTTCAGTAACTATTAAAAGTCTAGTAAAATTCTTAACAGCTCTCTCAAAACATATCATTCTATTATTACTAACAGGATTCATTAGGGTATTGTTTACTTTCTATCTAGGTTTGGCAAGTGTATCAAAGCAAAAAAAAATCTTATGAATAATACAATATTATTATGCTTTAAAACATATACAATGGTTGTCCATGTAGCTCTGTCTATTATTGATAATGTTTTAGATGTTAGTTTGTATAGCAATGCATTTGGCTAAGGAACAAATTGTAACATAACTAGGACTGAGAAGCACTGCTATATAATGAGAAATATGTGACAAATGTCAGTTTAAATTGCTCTCCAGTCAATTTTAGTGGTTTTGACTGATGTGGAAAATCACAATGTACAGTCTTTTATGGCTACCAATCCAGGCTTCAAAAATGCACTGAATAGCATCAAAAAGACAAATCTGTATTGTTTGCAGTCCAGATTTCTTAGCCCCCTGGTATTTGTCAGAACAAAATTAATCTAATTCAGATAAGGTAGTGACTCTTTATCCTCTTCTTTCAACAGCTAAGTCTATATTATTTGGATTATATTGCTGAGGAAGTGAAAATTATGTACTTCATTTCAGAAGAATAATCTGCTATAGTTAGAAACAAAAACAAGATGTGTGTATGTGTGCGTGTTTGTGTGAGAGATTTAAAAATCCATTCACTGTCTGGAGATCAACAACACTAATGAAATGATATGATCACTGTTTCATTTATGGACAGACTAAGAAAAAGGTTGCTATTGAAATAAATAATTTTCAGATTCTCTCACACTTCCTCCTCCCTCTCCTCAGGAAAGGAAGTGGTACAATAATAATGAAGAGATGATCAAACTAATGTGGAAAGGCAGAATTTAGGCTTGCAGTGCACGGGGGAGGAGTTGTTTACACATTTGGTGATTTTGTGCTGCTGAATTGCTAGCCCGTCACTATCAGTACAATGTGGGATTTTTCTCAGTTTTCATGCAAGATATACAGTTTGAGGTCTAACAGATTTGCATATTAAGCCAAATGTGTTCAATCAATATCTTATTTATTTTAAAATGTAATGTAATCTAGAAATTTTCCCCATATTATTGCTTTCAAAATTTCATCTGCCGTTATTTACTATATGCCTTTTATTCATTTCTTAAAATTGCAACATCTATTAGTCCATAATTTCAGTTTGCAGAGGCTTATATTTAGAACAATAGTCGAGATTAAGGATTCAGTATATTCTAATAAAAATATCTAAAATAAAGCAGTATATATACATTTATTTTATAAAGACAATTCAATTTCCATATTTTTCACATGAATGTGAAAGATTGTGCATGAAAAATTACCTGGCCAAAATAAAGGACTAAAATGAGTTTTTGAAAAAATACTGTAAATCTAAAGATATTTTGCTCCCTCTACCCTATGAAGACTTTATTAACCAGGCTTATAAATTCCAAAACTGCTCTATAATGTGTTTCAGTCCTAAGTATGTATTACAAGCATTTTCAAGTTTTCAACTTTTATTAATATTACTGTCTTATATCAGCCTTAATGAAATCTTGGTAGTTTTGATTATTTATTGGATGAGTAACAGTGGAAGTACTGAAAAAATGAGAAATCAACTTGACATGTCAGGGTTTGTGTTTTTATTATAATATAATGCACTATAAAATTCCACTGAACAAGCCTAAACCATTAGCACAAATATTAGCACAAAGTAACTTAATGAGTCTAGTGATTTAATGGGAATTTAAATGTGGATTTCCATCATCTTAATACAATATTCTAATCAATCCTTGACTGATATAGGCTTCCAGCTAATAGGAGGCATATCATATTTGTTAGTGTTGTGATATTGAGAAATTCATAAAAGAGAGAGTTTCTTTATAATAGATATTTTTCTACAAGTATACCTGTTTCTATTGATACAGATTGTTTCTTTAAAATTGAAATCATATAGTTAAGACTTCTAAGGCATTGAGGATAAATGCATTAAGGTATAAAATAAGTAGTTGTATATACATATGCATAGTTTGCTCTGCATACAAATTCCTTTGAATGCAAGAAATACATGCATTCACAGCATTTTCATTATTTTCACCCTAACACTTTTGTTATCTCCAGGACTTGACTGGTTATATTTCTTGTGGATTATTCTTTGTAGTTCCTGAAAGCAATGTTTGTTGCATTAGTAATAATCAAGCTTTTTATATTTGCTTTTGTAAATGTGGAAAAGGCAATGTCTAATCTTGCAAATGTAGGAGGATTATCTTGTATTTGAATTTGCATGAAAAGTGTCCTAAAAGTATTCTTTTCTTTGGTTTCTTTCCTCTCTTTTTTCATAGATGGTTTATTCTATGGCCCAGTTCCCCTTCCCTCAGCTATCTGAATTAAGGGAGAAATATACATATAACATTACACCATTTCCTCCTACGGTAAAATCAACTGCAAGGTAAGGCATCTTCTGACTATTTGGGGTGTAAGTAAAGAAAGAAACAGCTTGAGGAATCGCTCACATTATTATGCCTTACACCTCATCATCCAAGAAAGTCATATCTGTATGCTCTGGTTTTTTAGCCGACTGGGAAAAATAAAAGACAGTGATGAAGAGAATGAAATAGGTGATGAAGACTCTATAGCAAATGTTATTGGATGTCTTGGATCATTTAGTGGATTTTTGGCTCCAGAACTACAGAACTATCAAAAGCATTTCAAAGGTAAACATTAATTTCTGAAATTTCAATAATTTTATCGGGGATTCAACTGGTATACAAGGCTTTGCTGCTGAGGCTAATTTCATTTCCTCAAACATGAAATTTTAATTCTTATTCCCAGCCGAATCTAAGATGATAATAAAATATGCAAATAAAAAGTCACTACAGTTGTGTGGTCTTTAAGACAGTGATGTGGTGTGTCCAGGGTGTGTAGTACATTAACTTCTATGGCAAGGTTAGACAATATAGAAATCAAAATGTGGCCCCTGAACCCTACTTTTTGCATATCCTAGATCCTTTGCCATTGCACTATTGGAACTTGGCAGGAAAACATCCAAAAACTGAAGCAAGGTCTCTGCCCATGCCTGCATTTCTATTGATATGCATAAATATCACATTACTTTTGGATATAATGAAGTTTTTGTTTGTAAATTCACTGAAAGTCATTGCCCCTCCCCAAAGAGTACAAAAATACAAATCATAGCCCTGCAGGTGACATTATGATGCCAGCCTAACCATCATAGTTTACAGACACTGAAAATACCATGTTTTCCTGAAAATAAGACCCAACCTGAAAATAAGCCCTAGCATGATTTTTATGCTAATATAAGCCCTACTCGAAAAATAAGCCCTAGTTAACTACCCGCCCACTGTTCCACCATCTGCTTGCCCACAGCCACCGGGCTTACAGGACTTCCCAGGGTAGATGCTTGGGAGGCGAGGACAGTGCTGGTGGAACGCAT
This sequence comes from Protobothrops mucrosquamatus, assembly GCF_001527695.2. NCBI lineage: Eukaryota > Metazoa > Chordata > Lepidosauria > Squamata > Viperidae > Protobothrops > Protobothrops mucrosquamatus. Next base: position 611,954 of record NW_015386232.1, read on the forward strand.
CTTCAGGTGAGGAGAATGGCGCAGACAGGCTGGGGAATCAAAGGACCAGGTGGCGCACACTTCCCCCGCTCTGCACAACTTTGGCGGGTGTCTGCCAGGTGGAGGGAGGCGGCAGGGGAGACATGCACCACCCAGTCCTTGGGCTGCCCCCGCCTGTCTGTGCAGCTCTCCTTCTCACCTGAAGACACATTCAGCGGCACTGCCCTTACCTCCCGAGCATCTGCCCTGAGAAGCACTGTAAGCCGTTGCAGCCACGAACAAACAGACGGTGGATGGAGTGGGCGGGTGGCTGTGCAGCACATCCAGCAGGGGCCGACCTGGCAGTAGCAGTGCTCCCACTCGCCTGCACTGCATGGGCTTTGCAACCCCGGAGTGCACCGGCCAAGGGGCCAGTGGGCTGCAGCTGCTGCTGGACACCTTTGCCTCCCGTGCCCTCGCTGCCTCCCATAAGACATCCCTTGAAAATAAGCTCTAATGAGTCTTTTGGACCAAAAATAAATATAAGACCGGGTCTTATTTTGGGGGAAACATCATAATATTTTAAATAGAGAAATGGATCTTCAGTTGAGAAGTCCCCACCTACATTCATATCTTCAGTTGAGAAGTTCCCACTTACATTCATATGATACGATGATTGGATCTTATGAGTTCATTAAGGAATTGGGTTTTTTTATCAGTATTGTTCTTATCCCTCTTGATTTCCATGGCTTACTGTACACTACATTTTAAAATAACCTGTAACTCTCAGCCAAGTATTTATCACTAATAAAGCAGTAATTTCTCAATGTATATACAGTTTTTGATTCTGGATAGCTTCTGTATGTAGGACTTATAAGTTTTCTAATTCAATTAAGTGGAAATATCAGGGGTAGCTTCAACTGTATCATTGTGACCTGGCTGATATATTTCTAATGTTTTTCCCAGACTATAATCAAGAGCAGAGTTCAGGCTCGAGTAACATTGCAGAATTAAGTCCTGGTGCAATAAATGCTTGCCGAAATGAATATCATGCAGCTTTTAATAGTATGATGATGGAACGTATGACCACTGACATCAATGCATTGAAAAGACAGTATTCTCGTATAAAAAGGAAGCAGCAACAGCAGGTTCATCATGTGTACATCACAGCAGGTAATTAATAATTGGAAGGAATTATTAGTTCAAGTTCTATTTGTATTAAGAAGCAAATCACATTTGTATTCAGTTTAGTTTATAGTGTATAAGAAGAAGGAGAAGGGGGAAAAAGATGAGATCTATCAGCTTGACTGAAATAATCTCATCTGATGATGAAAAGCTACTTATAAAAGAGTTTATAATCTTTGTTTTTCTTTTGTTAGGGTATGAAGATGATGACCTTGGGATAGTTTTAGATCCCAGGGACCAGCTGAATAATGGTATTTAAAGATATCTGTGCTACTTGGGCTCCAGGGGTCTTAAGTATTGATTTCACTAACATTTCTGGCATCCTTGGATTTGGAATACAAATATCTAAACACCTAACTAGGTACTAAGCAGCAGCCTGAACTACTGAAGTATTACACGATTAAGTTGATTAAGTGTATAAAGAATTTTGATCTAAATCCTGTAAGTTTATATATAGGTAAAAATGTTTATTTCACAGGCTATGCTGCTTCGTGTAGAATAAATCAAAATTGTTAATGGTCATACTATCTATGGGATTAACGATGGAGGCCTGCATTTTCACTTACCCTCCTGCACTGGTATAATAATGAAAGTGTTTGCATACTGTATCTTGCATTGTGGCCTCCTCTCCACCTGCAAGGATGGATGTACAGAATAGTTGGTCTGCATGTTACAGGGCAGTATCTTTTCAAAAATTTTGAGAAATGCAATATAATTACGTTGTCAAAACAAAATAAAAATTTCATTTTCCAAGATTGCCAAATCTTCCTTTTACTAATCTTTTCCAATTATATAGTTTAGCTACATGTTGATTATTTTTGACATTTTGATGTACATTGAGAATACCATATTAAATTAATCAACCTTAATTGCGTAAGATCAGGTATGACATGGCTTTTTGATTATGTGCTTTATAAATATGAGTTAAAGATATCTAGCATCCTGTTGGCATGATTTAGTTCAGTGGTGGCAAACCTATGGCACGGGTGCCAGAGGCGGCACTCAGAGCCCTCTCTGTAGGCACGTGCGCCATTGCCCCAGTCCTAGGTCTTCAGCTGGGTTTTATAAAACCTTTTCGCTTTAGGCCTCCACCGCCATGTGCAAAAAAAAAAAAGGTTCAATCAATCAGTCAATTTCAACTTCTTGCGGGAAAAGAAAATCTTGCAAAGTTGGAATTGATTGATTGAACTTTTTAGTCCCACCTAGTCTGCCGTTACCACCGCAGCCATGCCCAGCCAATGGGCCATACCCACCCAATTGGCCACACCCACCCAGTGGGCCACACCCACCCAGCACCCAACAACGCATGTGGGTTTTGGGTTGCAGTTTGGGCACTCGGTCTCTAAAAGGTTCGCCATCACTGATTTAGTTAATCAAAGTGGGAATGGAATCATAATTACTTAAATTATTATTGTGATGTTTATTCATTCACTAAAAACTAATTTAATTCACAGTCTAATTATTAGAGCATTTATATTAGATTTCACATTAATATCTAGCAAAAATGTATTTTTATGTGGCATTACTTTGGGATAGGTGACAGGGAAAAATTATTATACAGTAATTAATAAATCTGATTCGTAGTTAGTAGCAGTGCCTAAGAAAATGGCATTTTCTGGTAGGAGAGAGAAAATTCTGAAGAGTCACTCCTAGTTATTGCAAATGAGAGGGAGAGAGAAACTAATTGTTCTAAGGCTGCTTCCTATATACAACACCTTTAATTTTTAGAAATGTTACTTTCACTATTTTGTACTCTGGATATAGTATTTTGTATTTTTTACAGCCATTTTGTTTATCAGTGAATAAAACTGCAGCAAACATAATGCAATGTTTACTTGTTGGGCAAGATAGACGCCTTAGGTTTGGTTTAAAAAAAATGCTGTAGAATATAAGCGAAATGAACATTCCTCTGCTTCAAATCCTACAAGTCTTTGCTTTTGTGCCTACAGTACAATCAGAAAATGTATTTTCTATTTGCCATATCTCTTTCAACAATATACTTTAAAATACATTTATTTTTATTTCAGATAAAGGTCCAGTTACCAGTCTTATGCCTTCTCAGGTAAATCATTCTTCAGTAATCAACCATCTTCTGCTGGGGAAAAAGATCAAACAAACCAGCAAGTCTGCCAAAAACAATGTTCCAAGCCACACTGGGGGAAAGATGTTACCAGATCCGCATGAAGATATTAAAGCAAAGCTAAACTCTCCATGGCGCACTCACATGAGGGTACACCGAAAGAACATAGAGCGAGCCAAAGGCCATCTGGGCTACGGAGATACAATAGGACTAATAGAGGAGCATAGTGAATGTGGGAAAGCTAGTAGTATTAATACAAAAGAAGAAACTCCAAATAAATCTAAAACCGTGGAAGGTGATGGGAACCTTTCAACAGATGGACAATCTCCTGAACCAACTTATAAAAATATCAATTCCAATGCCAACGTATCAGTAGTCCAGCAGAAGTTGGAAACCTTGGAACTTACACAGAATAGTAGAGATGGTACTGAAGACAAAACACACAGTTATGAATTGCCAAGTTTAGCCAATGACAGTGGAATAGTGACAAAATCCTGCACGCCTAGGCCACAAGTCTTTTGTCCTTTCCCTAGTGTCAAGCCACTCAGAAAATCAGCTGCAGCCAGAAATCTAGGATTGTATGGCCCAAATGAAAGAACCCCAACTGTACACTTTCCACAAATGAGTAGGAGCTTTAATAAGCCTACAAGTGGTAACAGTGGGTCTAAAAAACGATGATATGTAAAACAACTGGCACTTTATTATAATTGTTACAGTTACCATTAAGCCTACCATTATGCTTTATGCTTCCAAAGGGATTTCTAATTAATTTAATTCTTTCATTGGAAATAATGAAGATAAATAATATATGTATATATTATACAAACATAATTGGGGTTTTTTTTTAAATGTAGTAGCATATTCTTTTTCACATTAAAAATTGTCTTGCAGCTTCAGAAATGTTTGCCATTTTATAGATAATAGCCATAGGAAAGAACTTTAGAAAGTTTAATTCTAAGCTGTTTGGTCAAGAATTCTCAAATACTTGAAGGGCAATTTTTAACTTTTATCACGATCCAAAAATGTTATCAAGACTTCCAGTGGCTTACTAACAGACATCCTTAGCAACTTAGAAGAAAAGTGTTGTTCTTGCTTGTCATCTGTATTCTAACATCTAATATATTTAAGCATTTTCATTTTCAGTTTTTTACTACTGCTAATTTTTTATATAATTTTATCAGGCTAAGAGAGATATTAACACATTGTATTGTAAGTTTTTCCACTTAGCCTCATAATTGTCCCAGTATTACTCAGGAATTTAAAAGAGTCAAAGAAACTCCTAAGTCGAGGTTTCAGCAAGCAAACAACTTTTATTTTGATCAAAACACTAGTTGGGTGACCCCATCCCTCTTCATGGCTGGTAGAGGGATGGAGGCAACAACCAGGAAAGATGTCTTCCATCTTTTATACCTTTTATGAATAAAAAGATCAGTCTTTGTACCAGGCATAAGATAGCACACAAAAAAATTCCAAGATGATGACTCATACACAGCAACCCAGGCTCCATCCGCAACTCCTTTTCCCCTTCCTCTTACCGAGTTCTTTTCATGTGAGCAATCTCCTGTATATAGAGCATGAGACATTAGCTTTTATGTAAATAATTTTCCTACAAAGGCACCTACAAAGCTGCTTGCAAATAAACAAAGTTATATATAAAATTATTACAAAATATCACTACTAATATCAAGCTTAAGCATAATAAAATCATAAGCATAATAAAATCCCTTCAATCCTCCCTTTTTAATATAAAAGCTGAATAGGGTTAGGGACTCTTGAAGAGGGAAGCATAGTCAGAAGGTAAAGGTCTTAAAATCATTGCTTTAGCTGGTTTATCGTTATAGATAGGAGTGGCAGCAAAAGTTAGACCGGATATAGTGGATCTAAACTTAACAGCCACTTGAGGTTTCAAGACATCCCAATTGTTCAAAACACATTGCAGAGGAGTACATTTTGATTTAATTTGTTTCTTTAAATTTCTCTGATGATTCCCCCCCCTTTTTTTTTCATTTCAAGATAGTTTCTTGGCTTTCTCCCTTTTCAAGTAATGAATTTAGAATTTTTTTAATTTTTTGTTTGGAGGACTAGTTGGAGAGATCAACCTCCTATCTTATTCCAAAATTACCAAAACCTCTGCAAAAAAAAAATACATTCCAATTTAATTACTTTCTTTAAATCACTCAATCCTGTATTAGAAGACAGTTGCTCGGCTCCCTCTTTTCTTACATTTATTCATTTTTATTTCTTATCTGTAGAGGGCTAGTCGGAGAGATCAACCTCCTGCCTTATTCCAGAATTACCAAAGCTTTTTTCACTCACCAAGGCTCCAGTTGCAATTTCTCCCATCAGTGGAGAAGCATGAAACCTCGTTGAATTCGGGCTTTCAGGTTCCTCGGACATGTATCCTATCGCTGCTGATGAAGCACAGAAGTCTTCCAGGTCAAACACCTAGGAGTACTCTAAGACTCACGCTTCAGTTGCTGTCGGTTTCATCCTGCCGAGAATTGAAGGCTCGCCGGGACTTTAACAGGGGTCTCCAGATATGGGGGGAGAGTCTTTGTGGCCTCCACCATGTCGGGTGCCAGGTTGTAAGGTTTTCCACTTAGCCTCACAATTGTCCCAGTATTACTCAGGAATTTAAAAGAGCCAAAGAAACTCCTGAGCCGAGGTTTCAGCAAGCAAACAACTTTTATTTTGATCAAAACACTAGTTGGGTGACCCCATCCCTCTTCGTGGCTGGTAGAGGGATGGAGGCAACAACCAGGAAAGATGTCTTCCATCTTTTATACCTTTTATGAATAAAAAGATCAGTCTTTGTACCAGGCATAAGATAGCACACAAAAAAATTCCAAGATGACTCATACACAGCAACCCAGCCTCCATCCGTAATTCCTTTTCCCTCTCCCCTTACCGAGCTTTTTTCATGTAAGCAATCTCCTGTATATAGAGCATGAGACATTAGCTTTTATATAAATAATTTCCCTACAAAGGCACCTACAAAGCTGCTTGCAAATAAACAAAGTTATATATAAAATGATTACAAAAATATCATTATTAATATCAAGCTTAAGCATAATAAAATCATAAACATAATAAAATCCCTTTAGTATTTTTTATTTATCCTGGGTGACTAATTATTTTTAGTAAGTCACAATGAGTATAGGAAGACATTCTTACATCTGTTACAGTTCTCAGCAGTATTTGCTGTTACAACAAATAAACTTAGCCTATTCCTAGATTACTCAAGTTTAAACTAAGTGGGGCTTATTCCCAGATAAGTGAATAGAAGATACCTGACAAACAACCAAACAACCTTCCTGTCAGAACCCATGTTTTAAAGGGCCTTTTCTTTTTCTTCTAAACTCAAATTGCTTTCTCTTCTCTCCCTAGGTTCTGCCATACTCTTGGAGGGGAGGGGGGGAAGCGCTTGGGGTTTATTGCCTTGTTTTTCCTCTATTGCTACAATGTAACTCTTTGCTGTTTCTGCTTTCTTTCCTCTGTAAACTTTCTCTCCCTTGTTGTCAGCTAGTAAAGGGGGGAGGAGAATGGAATGTACCTCCGGCAACTGCGTTTTCTCCGCGTTCGCAAGGGAAGATACGAAGAGCCACCTAAACATTACTGCAGCCTGGAGATGACCTGATGTTATCTCCTTTTTCCCACAACAAACTTAACACCTTGGAATTGGTCTGTTTGAACTGACCAGATGAACTATGGGGTGGGGTTATGCTTGGGATACTTTTTACCTATCGATCTGGCGGGAAACCCTCAGATCCTGTCTATTATGCCTACTATCAGCTTCTCTTAATAAAAGCTCCTTTTGGAAGAAACTGCTTCCACGAGTTCTACTTTTTTGGGATGAGGTATTGAAGTGGGCCCTGACATTAGACAGGATCTGCAGTAATAGTCAGCCCGGAAGGAAAGCCCTTACCGGGTGACTTCGCAAGACCGTGTCAGACAACGGAGCAGAGAAGGAAGAATCCACCACAAAGGGGGAGCACACCTGCCAGCCGGAACCCTGCAAGCTGTCCAGCTCTGAGTCTTCCTACTCATTGGAAGAAGAGGTAGTGGAGATGCGCAGCCACAAACCTCGGTGGTCTATGGTTGTTGGGAAGAAGGACGACTGGGAGAAAAAGGTGAGGAAGGTGACACTTCAATGAGGCAGCCACCAACCAGGCTGGAAGGAGAAGATGGAAAGGTCCCTCCACCTCAGCGAGGATGAGGAAGACCACCCGGGGCATTCGAGCTGGTTGCTGGAGCAGGTGATCGGCATGATGAAGATAGCACTAGACTCTCTGAAGGAGAAGAAACCCGAACCCTACACTGGAACTATGCGTTTGGGTTGCAGAAAGGACACCGAGGGTGAGTCTGAGGCTGAAGCCCCAGGACTGTCCAGCGAGGCAACTGAACCAGCTGCAGTCACCACCGCTGACCCTATCCCCCAGTGAGCAGATGCTGTGCATCGAGAGGGGAGATGCCACAAACAAAAGAAGAAGAAGCACTTCATTCAAAAGTTCACACCACTCGATGTGAAGTTCCGGGGCGAGCCACGATGCCTGGGGTTCTTCCTAACCCAAGTCTTAAACTATATGGAGGAGTATGGTCGAGACATCCCCACTGATCGTGCCAGAATCCAAATCGTGCAAGCCACCCTGGATGGCATTGCAGCAGACTGGGTCATGGACTTCTATGACGCTGACACACCAGAACTATTGAACTTCAATCAATTCATGTTCTCCCTCAGGCACAGTTCAAAGACCCATTGGCAGACCAAAAAGTCCGCGAAAGTATAAAAATGGTGAAGCAGGGCAGACGACCGGTGGCCAAGTATACCCAGGAGTTTTGAACCCTGGTTAGCAAACTAAACTGGCCTGAGGACATCCTGCCCAACCATTTCAAAGACAGTCTGAACTACAATCTCTACAATGCCTGCCTTCCCTGAGGAGACCCTCACCGGCTACAAGATTGGTACATCCTAGCCGAGGAAGCTGAGATTGACCTGGCCAAAAGACAGCGCAGAGGGAGACCATGGGGAAAATCACCATCAGAGCCATCCCGCGAAATCACGAAGCAGCAGCCAACCGCCAAAAGAACCACCGGCTGTTTCAAGTGCGGCAAAGAGGGGCATTGTGCTGCGGAATGCCGTTTGCGCACCCCAACCAAGAAGGCAGACCGGACCCCGGCTGGGAAGTCTGGGAAATCACCCGCCAAATCGAAAGAGACAGCCATGAAAGGCACAGAGGCCGTTGAGTTTCCCACGACCGCCCAGCGAGGAAAGGGAACTCCGGCCTACACAGCAGAAGCGTCCAATTCATCTGATGACAACTCCAAAGATGAACCCCTGGTAAGTGGACCCATCGCGCCCCTCACCATGACAGTAACCATATTAGCCCCCACCATGCCAAAGCTGCAGAAGTCAGGGCACCAATTGACTCTGGGTGTACCCGGTACCTTATCAGCCCAACAGTAGTGGGGAATCTAGGCATACCGGTGAGGAGGCTGAAGAAACCAACTTCTTTCAGTTAATTAGATGGGTCCATAGCAGGGGGACGCTGGCCACCTTAGCAACGTTGCCACTCCAACTCACCCTGGGGGATCACATAGAGACTATAACGTTCGTAGTGACCCCGGGTATCGAGTGCCCCACAATCCTGGGCATGGCGTGGCTAGCCAAATGGAATCCACAGGTGGATTGGAGAACAGCAGAGCTTAGGTTCCCAGAAGGGGAATCAAACAGAGTGCCAACACCAATCCCCTCCCAGGAGGCTCCAGCAGAGAAAGCAGCGGTTGGGGGTGAAAAGGAACTTCCCAAAATACCTGAGGAATACCGGGACTTAGCTGAAGTGTTCAGCGAGGAAAGGTTGGATGAATTGCCACCACATCGACCTACGGACTGTGCCATAGAGATCCGACCAGGAGCAAAACTCCCAAGAGGAAATGCAGAAATTCATAGATAAAAACTTAGAACGGGGGTTCATCCAACCAGCTAAATAAAAATGGCTGTTCCCGTACTGTTCAGAGAAAAGAAAGATGGGTCTCTTCGTCTATGCATGGACTATAGGGCTCTGAACGCTATAAGCGAAAGCAACCTATACCCACTACCCCTTATGAAGGACATGCTATCCCATCTGTCTAAAGGAAAGATCTTTACTAAATTAGACCTCAGGGAGGCATATTACCAAATCAGAATCAAGGAAGGAGACGAATGGAAAACTGCATTTAACTGTCCACTGGGGTGTTACCAATTCCGAGTTTTACTGTTCGGACTGCAAGGGGCCCCAGCATGCAATTGATAAATAATGTACTAAGGTAGCATCTATACAAGGGCATGCTGGTTTATCTGGACAATATCCTTATATTCACAGAGACCATGGAGGAACACATGAAATTGGTTAGGGCAGTCCTAAATAAATTGCGGGCAGCCCACCTCTATGTAAACTGTCCAAATGTGAATTTCACAAAGAGAAACTATCTGGGGTATCGCATCTCCCCTGAGGGCATAGAAATGGGCCCTGAGAAAGTCAGGGTGGTGTTAGAATGGGCACCACCCCACACAAGAAAGCAATTGCAAAGCTTCCTGGGGTTTGCCAACTTCTATCACCAATTCATTCCTTCGTTTGCTCAAATCACCTTACCCATCACCAACTTGTTAAAAAACAGAGGGGAAGGCAAACCTAAACCCAGCCAACCACTAAAATGGACAGTAGAATGCCAAGCCGCATTCGAGAGAATAAATGGCTGTTTTCTGCCGAACCTGTCCTGCGACACCCTGACCCTGATAAGCTCTTTGTGATTCAAGCAGATGCTAGCAATGTGTCATTGGTGGCTGTACTGTTACAAGAAAATGGGAAAGGGGATCTCCAACCTTGTGGATACACATCAAGAAAGCTAACTGAAAAAGAACAGAGGTGGGTGGTCTGGGAAAAAGAAGCATATGCAGTGAGGTGGGTGCTCCTCACCTGGCGGCACTTTTTGGAGGGAAACAAAATCCCCTTCCAAGTGTGGACTGACCATAAGAATCTGGAAGTGCTAAAAGCACCAAGGAAACTAACCCCTAAACAAGCACGATGGTCTCAACATTTCCATCGTTTCAATTTCACCATAAAACACGTACCGGGGGGAAGAATTTCCTGGCAGATGCACTATCCAGAATGCTGCAATACAATAGTAGCCAGCCCAGGGTAACAAAACCACTCATGCCGGAAACCCAGCTGGCTACACGAGTAACCACCCACACACAAACCAAATTACAAAAACCGTTAGTCAGCCAAGCAGGGATCAAATTCAGGAAAGCCTTAGAAACCAATGAGTGGTTCCTGAATCACAAAAATCTATGCACTATAACAGATGGACTACCCTGGCTGGGGGAGAAACTATACATACCAAAAAGTCAAAGACTAGCATTCATGCAACTGTGCCATGATTCAAAATCCGCAGGTCATTTTGGATTTGTGAAAACACTACACTCAGTTAAGAGACAATTTTGATGGCCATCAATAAAAAAAGACATTGAAAGCTATGTGGCCAGCTTCCCAATGTGTGCATCAGCCAAGAGACTACAAGGGAAATCTCCTGGACTGCTACAACCAATAGCAACCCCTTCAGCGCGGTAGAAAGAAATAGTAGAGCTACCAGAAAGCAATGGAAACACAGTCATTTGGGTTGTGACAGACCTTTTTTCCAAACAAGTGCATTTCATACCCTGCTCAAAGATCCCCACAGCAAAAACACTTGCAAAGCTGTTTATCCAACACATCTACCGCTTACATGGGGCACCCCAGCATATCATATCTGATAGGGGGGTGCAGTTCACCTCAGAGTTATGGAAGGAGTTCTTGTCCCTTTTATGGACCACCAAGGGGCTGTCATCTAGTCATCATCCGCAAACAAATGGTGGGACGGAACGTTCAAACTCAGTACTTGAACAATATCTCAGGTGCTTTATTAATTACCAACAGACCGACTGGACTGATCTACTCCCATTTGCTGAGGTTGCTTACAACAATGCTGTCCACTCCAGCATGGGCTACACCCCATTCCAAGTAGCCACAGGACAAAGGTTCAATCCAATGCCAGAGCTATCACCCACCAAAACTGCCATCCCCTCACTAAAGGAGTGGATCACACAATTGCAAAATACATGGCCAGTTGTTAAAAAAGCACTAGATGAGGCTAGACAAGCATACAAAACGCAGACAGACAAAAAGAGAGTCGAACCAAAATCTTTTGTAGTGGGGGAGATGGTTTACCTATCCACTAAATACCTAAAATCCTTACAACCATCAAAGAAACTTGGACCCAAATACATAGGACCCTTCCCCATCATTAGAATCATCAACCCGGTAACAGTAGAATTAGAATTGCCAAAATCTCTCAGACAAATTCACTCAATTTTTCACTGCAGCCTCCTAAAATGTGAGCAACAGTCACCCTTAAGGCCAACTGTTGCCCCACCTCCTCTTCCCATTATGGTTGAAGGAGAACAACATTTTGAAATCAAAGAAATCTTAGACTCCAGGAAACACCATGGCTCGATCCAATACCTAGTAGCATGGAAACACCTACCGTCCTCCCAAAACGAATGGGTCCACAAACGCCACATTAACGCCCCTAGACTACTTATGAAATTTCACACTGAATATCCAAACAAGCCTGACTAACCTATGCATTATTTGTCTCTATCTCTCCACAGCTGGATCTCTCTTTTTTTAAGGGAGGCAGGATGTCAGAACCCATATTTTAAAGAGCCTTTTCTTTTTCTTCTAAACTCAAATTGCTTTCTCTTCTCTCCCTGGGTTCTGCCATACTCCTGGAGGGAGGGGGAAGCGCTTGGGGTTTATTGTCTTGTTTTTCCTTTATCGCTACAATGTAACACTTTGCTGTTTCTGCTTTCTTTCCTCTGTGAACTTTCTCTCCCCTGTTGTCAGCTAGTAAAGGGGGGAGGAGAATGGAATGTACCTCTGGCAACTGCGTTATCTCCGCGTTCGCAAGGGAAGGTGCAAAGAGCCGCCTAAACATCACTGCAGCCTGGAGATGGCCTGATGTTATCTCCTTTTTCCCTCAACGAACTTAACATCTTGGAATTAGCCTGTTTGAACTGACCGGATGAACTATGGGGTGGGGTTATGCTTGGGATACTTTTTACCTATTGATCTGGCAGGAAATCCTCAGTTCCTGTCTATTATGCCTACTATCAGCGTCTCCTAATAAAAGCTTCCACGAGTTCTACTTTCTTGGGATGAGGTATTGAAGTGGGCCCTGACACTTCCTTAAGTCAGATTCAGTGTAAATGCTTTCCCTAATGTGTCAGTTTGCCAGTCAAGCAAATTCATGTTTGTTTCTGTACTTTTTAAAGCACTTTTGGCAGCTAAGGTTTTTAAGCAGTTTTCTCCATGCTACTTCTGTCTACATTTGTAATGAAATTATTGTTTGATTCAGAAGAATAAAGAGGTTGGATCTGGTGTGCATTTTACAGTATAAAACAGAAAGAGGAACCTGTGTCTTTTTATTGAATTCCGGTTCCAACAGTCCCATTATTAGCTATGTTGCTTTGAAGTAACAGGAAAAGGAGCTGTTTAGATGTTGCTGAACTACAAGTTCTCAATTCATGATGTAAAGACTGTTAAAACTTTGAAGTTGGCAAGTACTATAATTGTGGGGGGGGGTGTTTCTTGTTGACATTTTTAAAACAACTTTTTATTTTTATTGCTAATTGACCAGGAGTGTGTGGACAGGCAATCACAAATGTTTTCTGTGCTGCTATAAATACAGGTAGTCCTTGACTTACAACAGTTCATTTAGGGACCTTTCAAAGTTACAACGGCCCTGAAAAATGTGACTTATTACTATTTTTCCCAATTATGACCTTTCCAGCATCCCCATGGTCATATGATCAAAATTCAAATGCTTGGCAACTGGTTCATATTTATGATCATTGCTGTTTCCAAAGGTCATGTGATTGCCTTTTACAACCTTCTGACAAGCAAAGTCAATGGGGAAGCCAGATTCACTTAACAACTGGGTTGCTAACTTATCAACTGCAGCAATTCACTTATTTTTAAAAAATGGTACATAGAAAATAGCCTCTCTTCTATCCTTTGAATACACTATGCAAAGCATTTGCGTTTCTAACTGCATAAAATTTGCAGTACCTGAGGTTAATTGATAGCAAATAAATTAATTGCAACATGCTGGAAAAGTTTTCTCTTTGAAACATTTTGCATGAGTTAAATAAGAACATTAGAAACTTACCTCATAAGATAATTCTAGGGATAGAATATTTGTGGACTATTAATGCAATCAAAATAATAAGTGCTGCAATCACAGTAAACTTATTTAATAGTAATGATGAACACAGTTGGTAATAGATGTAAGTCTTCAGCCTAAGAGTATAAACAGAAGAAAAAGAATGTTGATTCAACCCTATAGATTTGATAGATGCAAAAGGTGTCCTAGTCTGTGTTTTCCTCAACACCTGAATATATCTCAGAATAAGCAATAGGTTACTTTACAGTTAACAGCTGATTAAAGATTATTGTTAACCATTACAGTATACAGAACAAGAGAATCTTTAAGGCATCTGTGTGATAGTTATTGTGGTTATGGATGCATTTAAGTTTTATATTCTTAAGAGATAAGCATACCCAGTCTAATAAAAAACTAATAAATTAGAGAAAGGTACTGGGATCTGAATACTTCTTCATCTAGTTCTGGATCTGAACCTCCCTCTGTGGACTCCTTGGCAAAGAGTTTTTGAAACTTAATATTAAGTTTCTGGGATATGGCATTCAGGTCTGCTCTTAAATGGATCATAAGTCAACAAAAATAGCATATTCCATTAGCACATGCTAAATAGTAAAATGTCAATCAGAACTTAAATCTTCATCAACTGGGGACTCAACTCATCCTGACTTCAAGGTTCTGAGAAAAGTGTGAAGTTCAGGTTCTTTGGATCCTGAATATTCATTCTAATAATTAGTATATCACATACAAAGAGCAAGTTTCTACATAACATGGTACTGGAAGTACATGAACCTAATCTTAATTTTAATTCCTGATTTCATTTTAAATTCTTAATTGCTTATCCATTGCTTTACTTCCTTTTTCAAAATGTATACATTTTCCAAGTTAAACATTTTATAAGAATCTTATTCCCCTTCCTGTTCATAGTTACAACAGAAAACACCTAAAAGCTTAAAACTATTTCTAGTACTCAAAACAAGCACGTCTCCTGTCAAGAACGTTTATAACTGATTTAATAATACTGTCATATTTGGAAGATTTTGGACAAATACTTTACAGCAGTGTTTCTCAATCTTGGTAATTTTAAGATGGGTGGACTTCAACTCCCAGAACTGAAGGGAATTCTGGGAATTGAAGTCCACCCATCTTAAACTTGTCAAGATAGAGAAAAACTGCTTTACAGTAATCTATACTGGGAAATATTCTGGGCATGGACATAAATACAGTTGTCTCACATACCCAGGTTACCTGTGTGGTGTTCTTTATTGTGAGCTATGGAGGAACCATGACAGTGGTGGGATTCAAATATGTGAACAACCAGTTCTCTGTGTGGATGCTGCTTCCAGAAGTCCATTCTGGGCCTGGGCAACAAAAAATTAGCTACCAGTTCTGCTGAAGTGGTGCAAACTGGCTGAATCCCACCACTGAACCATGAGGAGAAGCTGCTACATTGGGTCTGGTGTCTGGAACTTTGCCATATTGTATTAGATAGGTCTGTGTGCATTACTGTTGCTCTTTGAATGATCTGAGTATAAAAATGAAAGGACTTAATGTTTCTATTTCCCCAACCCCCCTGTGTTTAGTGTTGACTTGGCATTATTATTATTATTATTTATTGAATTTATATACCGCCCTATCTCCCTTACGGGACTCAGGGCAGTGAACAGGCGATAATAAAAACCACGATAAATATACGCAAGTTTCTGTTCTAAAATCAAATTAAATAACAGGCCTTCTCTAAAAATACCCCATACAAAACCCCCACTAAAACATAATCAAACTACGCCAGGCCGGCCGCACGGAATAGATGGGCCTTCAGGGCTCAGCGAAAAAGGCGCAGGTCCGCAACTGTACGTAGGTCGGGGGGTAGGTCATTCCAGAGGGCAGGAGCTGCCACAGAGAAGGCTCTCCCCCTGGGGGTCGCCAGCCGGCATTGTCTGGCCGACGGCACCCTAAGGAGGCCCTCTCTGTGGGAGCGGACTGGTCAAAGGGAGGTGTTTGGTAGGAGGCGGTCTTGCAAATACCTAGGTCCATTGCCATGGAGTGCTTTAAAGGTTGTTACTAACACCTTGAAGCGCACCCGGAAGGCCACAGGCAGCCAGTGCAGCTCGCACAGGAGAGGTGTTACATGGGAGTATCTAGAGGCCCCCAGGATCCCCCGCGCGGCCACATTCTGAACTAGCTGGAGCCTCCAGGTGCACCTCAAGGGGAGCCCCATGTAGAGAGCATTGCAATAGCCCAGGCGGGAAACAACGAGGGCTTGAGTGACTGTACGTAGAGCGTCACGATCCAGAAAGGGGCGCAACTGGCGTATCAGGCGAACCTGATGAAAAGCCCCCCTGGCCATGGCTGTCATAAAGTCGTCTAAAGACAGCCGAGTATCCAGGAGGACGCCCAGGTTGCGGGCCCTCTCCGTGGGGGCTAATGACTCGCCCCCGATAGCCAGGGATGGAGCCAACTGGCTATGTCGTGACACCGGAAACCACAGCCACTCGGTCTTGGACGGGTTGAGTCGAAGCCTGTTCCTCCCCATCCAGACTCACACGGCCTCCAGGCACCGGGACATCACTTCCGCGGCATCGTTGGGGTGGTCTAGGGTGGAGATATACAACTGGGTGTCATCTGCATACTGATGAAACTCCATCTCGAAACCATGGATGATCTCACCCAGTGGCTTCATATAGATGTTGAACAGGAGAGGACCAACCCCTGCGGTACCCCACAAGTGAGGCACCTTGAGGTCGACCTCTGCCCCCCTGCCAACACAAATTGCGACCAGTCCGAGAGGTAGGAGGAGAACCACCGTAAGACGGTGCCCCCCAAACCCAACCCCTCTAACCGGCGCAACAAGATACCATGGTCGATGGTATCAAAAGCCGCTGAGAGATCTAACAGGACCAGGATAGAGGAGCAGCCTCTATCCCGAACCCTCCAGAGATCATCAACCAACGCGACCAATGCCGTTTCCGTGCTGTGCCCAGGCCGGAAGCCGGACTGGTGCGAGTCTAGATAGACAGTTTCTTCCAGGTGCTGAGGGAGCTGTCGTGCCACCACACTCTCAACAACCTTCACAAGAAAGCGAAGGTTGAAGACAGGACGGTAGTTGGCCAAAACAGTCGGGTCCAGGGAGGGCTTCTTGAGGAGGGGCCTCACCACCGCCTCTTTCAAGGCGGCTGGTAAGAACCCCTCACTCAGAGAAGCACTGACGATTCCCTGGAGCCAGCCTCGTGTAACCTCCCGGGAGGCCAGTATCAGCCAGGAGGGACACGGGTCCAGTAAACATGTGGTGGTGTTCAGCCATCCCAGTATCCTGTCCATGTCCTCGGGAGTCACAGGATCGAACTCTTCCCAGAAAGTGGACTCAAGACCTGCCTCCGTTGGCCCGTCTGAACTAGTCTAATCGGAGGCCAACCCGTCCTGGATCTGATCGATTTTGTCATGCAGGTAACACCCAAATTCCTCTGCCTGACCCTGCAGGGGGGCATCCCGGACCCTCTGATGAAGGAGGGAGCGGGACACCCTAAACAGGGCGGCAGGTTGGTTACCTGCAGATGCGATAAGAGCGGAGAAATAGTTTCGTTTTGCCGCTCTTATCGCCACTAGGTAAGTCCTTAAATGGGACTTTACCAGTGTCCGGTCAGATTCAGAGTGGGTGGTCCTCCAAACACCCTCTAGGCATCTCTTCCAATGCTTCATCACCCTCAGCTCCTCAGAAAACCAAGGAGCCAAGGTAGTCCGGCATCGGGTGAGAGGCTGCAAAGGCACGACCCAGTCCAGGGCCCCCACGGCCGCACTTTTCCAGGCAGCCACCAGGTCCTCAGTCGAGCCGCGGGTCAGGGTCTCAGGTATTGGCCCAAGCTCCGTCTGGAACCTCTTGGGGTCCATCAGGCACCTGGGGCGGAACCATTTTGTCACTTCCGGTTCTGCCTCCCCGCGGTGGGGTGTAGCGGTTGGAAAGGCCAGCCGAAGGAGAGAGTGATCTGACCATGACAGGGGCTCAACGACTATTTCCCCTAAACCATGATCACTCAACCACTGGCCGGAGGCAAAAACTAAGTCCAGTGTGTGTCCTCCGGTGTGGGTAGGGTCACCAACTAATTGGGTCAGGTCCATGGCCATCATGGAGGCCATGAACTCCCGAACCACCTCAGATGTTTCACCTACTGATGGCAGATTGAAATCCCCCATGACTAACAGTCTGGGGGTCCCAATCGCCATCTCAGCTATCACACTAAGAAGCTCGGGTAGGGCTGCTGATACGTAGCGGGGAGCCAGGTACACAATCAGCATGCCCTGCTGCCTCCCATGACCCCACTTCACACCTAGGGACTCACAACCAGCAGTCTGCGGCACAGTTGTCTCTCTTGGGTCCAGGCCTTCCTTAATAATAACCGCCACCCCCCCCGACCCTGGGCTCTCGGCTGGTGAAATGCACGGTAACCTGGCGGGCACATTTCAACGAGGGGCACCCCCCCTCTAGGCCCAGCCAGGTCTCCGTAATACCCGCCAGGTCTGCCTCCCCCTCCGAAACAAGATCATAAATGAGGGGGGCTTTATTAACCACGGACCTGGCGTTACACAGCATCAGCCAGAAGCCCAGCCCCCCTGTGTTTAGTGTTGTC
>NW_015386232.1:631960-634912 GCF_001527695.2 Protobothrops mucrosquamatus
GGCATGGGTGCCAGAGGTGGCACTCAGAGCCCTCTCTGTGGGCACGCGTGCCGTCACCCCAGTCCTATGTCTTCAGCTGGGTTTTATAAAACCTTTTCACTTTAGGCCTCCACTCCCGTGTACAAAAAAAAAATGTTAATCAATCAGTCAATTTCAACTTCTTGCGGGAAAAAAAAGATTTTGCAAAGTTGGAATTGATTGATTGAACTTTTTAGTCCCACCCAGTCTGCTGTTACCACCGCAGCCACGCCCACCCAATGGGCCACACCCACCCAGCACCCGACGATGCATAAGTAGGCTTTGGGTTGCAGTGTGGGCACTTGGTCTCTAAAAGGTTCGCCATCACTGCCCTAAAGGATCATGGTAATCTGCTTCCACTTGATACAGTAAGAAAGAAGGCACATTCACAAATGCTGTTTTCCCCATGTCACAGAAGTAACCATGGGTTGTTTTATCGGGATGAGGGTAGGAGAAGAGGGATATGAGAAACAAGTAGAAGAAAAGATATCTACTAACCTTCTCATGAAGCATTTAAAACAGTGTCTTTCAAATTTGGAAACTTTAAGATGCATGGACTTCAATTCCCAGAATTCCCCAGCCACATCTTAAAGTTGCCAGGTTTGAAAAACACCAGTTTAAAACTATATTAACAATTAAACTGAATTTTTAAAAACTCATGATTTCTACAATTGTTAGAAGATGCAGAGGCAATTCAACTGGCAAAATAGTTTTTTGGAAGGCAAACTGCAGTTTCAGAAATTCTCAATTTCACTTGAAAGGCACTGTGAAAAGGGAACTTGGTCTGTGTATTTTTTCAAACCAGTTAAAGGCCATTTCCTCTCATGCCCCACCCTATCAAAACTAGAGATTGGCCCAAGAACTTCAGAAATCCAAGTATATCTCAGGCTGATTATCATTTTATAGAGCTTCTTGGCAGATCTCCCCTGGTTTTTCTCAAAAGAGGATATAGCAGTGTGTTTGGGTAGATGGTTAAGTCTATCAGTAACAGCAGCAAAACTAGAAAGCACATGCATTTCTTATTTATCTCATAAAATATTTCTATGCCACCACAATCAAGACCCTGTCCTTGACTCACATAAAAACACAATATAAAAAATAAGAACAGAACAGCACTACACTTTTTCATCAATGAGCATATCTTAATGAATAAAATATCCCCATTTTTGCTTGTCCTACTAATTTCAGTGGGCACATTAAAAATTCCTTATATACTGTAATTTTCATTTAAATCAATGGTATTTGGCAGCTAGTACCCTAAATAAACATGACTTACAAAGTGTCCAGTCAAAGAAAGACAAACAAGGGCAAGATAATCAAAGTGTGCAGTTGGGTAAAGCTGAAATTAACAGTTCTATATGTCAGTCTTTCAGCTTGGTGGAGAATAATAAATACCACTAAATGTTATCATGAAGTTTGCTTATATTTAAAGATTCTTTATTATTGTTATTTTCTTAGAGTTAAGTAATGTTGGTATTTCAAAAAAATGACTACAATAGTCATGATAGGAAAAGAGATTTCTACAAAAAGAGCCACAAGAATTGGATAAAATTATACATGGAACAGAAATAAAATTAATTAGCAATATATACAAATACCTATTTGTTAAGTCCGGAGAATAATGGCGCTTGAGACGAAGCATTTCTAACAAGTCTTTATTCTCTGCTTCCATTCTACGAACAACCCGAGCAGAGGCACGCAGGCCTCTATTTATACCTTCTGATCCCCGGGCAAGTTCAACCAATCACGAGGCGGTCTTTTCCCACCTTGCGCATGTGCGCAAGGCCGGCACCACTCAGTCTGGTCCCGGGCAGCTTTTGCAAATGCCCGGGACTCTTGCAACGTCCCGAGCCTGCTTTTGCAGGCTCGGGACACAACACCCCTCCCCCCTAGATAAAATAATACGGCGCCCACATGGACGCCATCATAGTGATGGTTATATAGTTAACTGATGAGTTAAGTTACACAGTGTGTGTAAGATGTGGAACTGTTCCGTCATACAGAGACCCAGTAGCCCCAACATCGTTTACGTAGAGTCAACCAGTCAGAACCTCTAGTTCAGTGCTTGCAGTTAACATGCTCACCTTACGTAATCTGCAAGGTATTTGGGAGGGCCTTTGACCCTGAGCGACCTTCTCGGACCTGGGGAACTTGTAGTGTTTTCCCCGTGGCTTCCCACACTAGGTGAATTGCCCTGTGGTTGTCTTGTGACTTCAGTTTGACTTTCCTGCCCGTCTCTTAGGCTTGAGAAGTCAGAACTCTGTTGATCACTATACCTGGTTGACCTACCACCTATGGAGTTTTCCAGCCCCTCTGAACTCATCTCCGTGTTTCCTGATGGAGTGTGGTTTTCCTGGCTCCTTCCTGTAGTGTTAGGGTCTAGGGATGCCTCCCTGTTAGCCCTTATACGCGGGGACATCCTTCTATGAGCCATTTCAGCAAAGGACGTGTTTCCCCTCTGTTTTGCCTGCTCTCTTGCATGTTGTGAGTTGTGAGTATGCTCCCAGTTATTCTCCGTGTCTGGAGTATTGTTAGTGAGGTGTGGATAGTTAGTATACCTCCGGTGGGACTCCCAGGCTGGAGTGTGTGTGGGGGTGTCTGTGTGCCCCCGTCCCCCTGCATTGCTACCTGAATCTCCAGTGGAACTTGGGTGTTGAGAGCCCGTGTCGTTCCCCACAACCGTTGTTGGCAGCAGATTCTGATTCTCAGAATGCATTTCCCATTCCTCCTCCCCCCCTAGAGGAGACTGAGGAGGAACCCCAGGTGAGTCCCGCCTCACTTGTAATTGATCAATGTGGCGGCGAAGAACACGGCCGTCTTCCAGGGACACCTCGTAGGACAGAGGCCCCGAGACCTTGCAGACCACAGCCGGGACCCAGAGGTGTCCAGGCCCGTAGTTCCTGGCCCAGACAGGATCGCCTTCACGCAGGACCC
>NW_015386232.1:638485-661493 GCF_001527695.2 Protobothrops mucrosquamatus
GAGAGTAGAAATAAGAGAGAATAAATGTGGAAAGGTTAAAAGTGGAAAATGTGTGTATAATAATGTATGAAGGAAGAAAAATGCAAATAAGAAATAATGGGGCAACAAGGACAAATACTCTAAAGAAGAATAAGGGGGGAAATGTAAATAATAGAAGATTACTGTTACGAAATTGCTGTTAAAATATATACTGTGTATAATATATATGTGTTATGTTTTGTTTTGTTTTGTTGGTTTAAATAATAAAAATTTAAAAAAAAAAGGAAAAGAGATTTCTAATATATTGTGAATTAAGTTTGAGGGAGAGACCAACAAATTGTAGAGAAAGAGGAAAGTTCATACCACAAGTATAAGTCTTCAGCAAAAAGTTTTCATTTGCTGAAATGAAGGGGTACTTTCATATAGCAATTTACTTTGTTATTTTAATTGCATTCATGCGCTAAAAGATCCCAAAGGACTGAACTTTTAAGATACTTCCACTACTAGAAATGCTACCTAAGTTATTTTTCCTTTGCTTTCCTGCTGTTGTAAGGCTCAGAGTATACCTTCCCCTAATACATGGTACATACCCTACTCTATTTTTTCTTTGCTCAAAAGTGAGCATGGAAAGTTTAGATCCAGACTGAAATTTCAGCATAAAAAAAGAATAAATGTAAACTATTATGTCCTGGGCCTGCTGAGTCATTCAGCAGGTGCAGGAGGCTGCACAGAGGCCCGGGCAGACCATGTGAATGCCCGGGACCAGACAGGCTGTCTCCCGCCTTGTGCGCATGCGCAAGGCGGGAGAAATGCCTTGCATTGATTGGCAGATACTGTCCCTGCAAAGGGGTATAAGAGCAATCCGCGCCATTTTGTTGTTGGTTCTGTTGTGGATGGAATAAAGACAAGACTGTTTGTTACTCCTGCTCATTTCAATGCCTTTTACTTGGAAACAGAACATTGGTGACGAAGGTGGGATGTGCTGCAAGGGAAACAATGAAAGAAGATAGGCTGACTCACCAAGAGACACCTGAAGCGCTGGGAAGTTCGGCGTCCAGAGAGTGCGACTCTGCTTGCCAGTACAAGAACGCTGGAGGAGAGCTTGGCAAAAGGACCCCTTCTCAACCTTGCAGCACGAGGCGTTGACGAGGCTACCGGACAGTAACGATGTCCAAACTAGGCCATCTCTCTGAATTTGACACAGCTCATCCGGAACGTTGGAGTTCTTACGTGGCCCGGGTAGAGAACTACTTTCGGGTAAACCAAATCCGAGAAGACGGTCTTAAAGCTGCTATGCTACTGTGTGTCTGTGGGCAAGAGACTTTCGATATTGCAGAGAATCTGGTCGCCCCAGTACAACTTGAATCAATTGCTTATGCTGAGCTGAAAAGAATGCTTAGAGAACATTTTGAACCGAAGCTTTTGATGATTGCATGGCAACACACATTCGAGCAGAGGGACCAGAGGCCTGGTGATTCTGCTACGGATTTTATTGCTGCGTTACGACAAGCAGCTAGGCCATGCGAATTCAAGGACCTGGAAGAGAGACTTCGGGATTGTTTAGTTTGTGGACTGAGAAGTCGTGAGTTGCAGCAGAAGATCTTCGCAAAGGAAGACGTCTCGTTCCAAGACACGTTGAGAGAAATTTCAGCCGAAGAAGTGGCAGGCGGAGCTGTGAAGGCCTTGTGGCTCATCAAGAACCCTCCAACTTCGATTTCCGTCCATTAATAGGTCGCTCGAGAAGAATCCAAACAGGATCCAGAGTGTTGTGGCTCCGTCTTGTGAGCCCCTCTTATCGGAGGAAGAAGGCTCCGAACATGAAGGAGAGGAGATGGCCAGGCCTCCCTCTCCAGGACCCTCCTCTCTGGCAATGCCTCCGGTGTCTCCCGACGGAGAAGAGCTTGACCAGGAGCCAGGTGTTTCTGAGATTGGCCAGGAGCCAGTTGTTTCGGAGAGTGATGAAGAGGCGTTGTGGCTGGATCCACGCCAGCGTAGGCGCGACAAGCGTGCACAGCAGAAAAGGAGGCGTGCCAGAGATTAAGCTGAGTCACTGGACCACACCCCACCGGTTATATAAGGGTGGTGGTGGCCATTTGGACCTCTGTGACGGACAAAAGCTGAATCTCTGGTGAAGTAGTTTGCTGTGACTTTAAACTGTATGTATTGTTTTTTGTTTCTGTGTTCTTGGAGTAAAAGGTCTTGGCAGGCGGCTACGGAGCTGCTGCCAAGTTTCTTATCTGTGAAGTGGTGTCTGGAGAAGTCTTTAACCCTCGGCTGGCTGTTTGGGTGTGTGGGTCGGACGGGGACAGAACACAGAGATGGAGGTGGATCGACTACAACAGCCAGCGGAGAGAAGGCCTCAAGAGCACAGAGACAAGGCAACCTCATTCCCTCGGTGTTTCGGATGTGGAGGATGCCACAAGCGCTCCGATTGCCAGTTCCACCATTTGCCGGGCATGTGGTAGGCAAGGCCACATTGCCTCCGTCTGTTTGGGTTGCCAGAAGGACTGGTCTTCAGAAGAATTGCTTCAGAAAAGTACCAGGGTCCCCAGCCAGAATAGGGTGGTTTTTTGCGCATCCCGTAGAAGCATTTTTAAAACCAGGGCCCATAGGCCGCTCAGGAAGAAGCTTCACATTGACGTGAAGTTGCAAGGGGTTCCCTTATCGATGGAGCTGGACACAGGGTCCACTTTATCGATCATTTCCCAAGACACTTTCAACAAGATTTGTTGTGAAAGCGGACTCCGAGTTAAACTCAGGCCTTCGAATTTAATTCTTACTGACTTCCAGAATTCCAGAGTCAGCGTGAAGGGAGAGGCCACACTCAAGGTGCAGCGTAGGAAGTTTGAAGGGTTGTTAGATGTGGTGGTAGTTGGGGGTGATCGCACGAGTCTTATTGGACTCGATTGGTTCGAGGCCCTTGGAATCCAAGTGACTGGACTTCACAGTTTGCAAATGACAGGCCTTGCAGAAGTTTGCAAGGAGTTTGCTGATGTGTTCAGTTCAGAGCTTGGCTCGTACAAGGGGCCTCCCATTGCTTTACGTTTAGACCCAGCCGCCACACCCATTAGGATTAAGCCCAGACGGGTGCCGTTCGCATTGAAGAATAAGATTAATGCAGAGCTGAACAAGCTGCTCCAGCAGGGCATTTTAGAGCCTGTGGACTCTGTGGACTCTGTACTTAGGAAGACAAAAAAGAAGGAAAGAAAGAGACGGAGGGTCTGAGGGAAGTCCTGCCTTAGTCCTGCCCTGCTGCCCTTTTACCATCCCCTTGCCCCCTCCTCCTGGCCTATCCTGGGTGTCTCCCATCCTATTGCTAAGGAAGCTTTGGATACAAAGCCGGATCTCCTCCCAAGGAGAGGGAATGGGCCTCCCTCTG
This sequence comes from Protobothrops mucrosquamatus, assembly GCF_001527695.2. Lineage (NCBI taxonomy): Eukaryota > Metazoa > Chordata > Lepidosauria > Squamata > Viperidae > Protobothrops > Protobothrops mucrosquamatus. The sequence continues at coordinate 641,844 of NW_015386232.1, forward strand.
ACTTTGCCCTCGTACCCATCATGAGCAACCTGGCTAAGGAGAGCAAGCACAGCAGCAGCAGCCTTGAGGAGGAGGTAAGTGCAGCTGGGTGCCCCCTTGGGAAAGTGGGGCTGGGCTTGGTGCTGCGGGTGCTTGAGGGCCAGGCTGGGCATTTAACCTCTGCTGCCCAGGGCTCCGGGCAGCCCGCACCACCATCCAGCCCCCTGCATGGCCCGAGAGGAACGGTGAGGCTTCTTCAGTGGACCATGCCTTGGCACTTGCCCTGGTTCCACCCGCTTCTGCCAGAGACCCTCAGATCTGTCCCACTCCTGCCCAGGCCCCCACAGTCACCCTTGATGCAAATGATGTAGAGCTGGCCATGCTCACCCAATAGGCCACACCCACTCCATCCACGCCCACCCAGTAGGCTGCACCCACGCTGGCCACACCCACCCGGCCCCCCAAGGGCAACTGCAATGCTGATGCGGCCCTCAATGAAATTGAGTTTGACACCCCTGTCCTAGAGTCTCAACATTTTTTTTACATCGTGGTGACCAAAACTGGATGCAGTATTCCAAGTGGGGCCTTACTAAGGCATTGTAAAGTGGTATTAACACTTCACATGATCTTGATTCTATCCCTCTTTTAATGCAGCCTAGCACTGTGTTGGCTTTTTTGGCAGCTGCAGCACACTGCTGGCTCATATTTAAGTGATTGTCCACTAGGACTCCGAGATCCCTCTCACAGTTGCTACTATTGAGCAAAGTACCACATTTTTAATTTTAATGTCTTTTTTCTTTCTTCCTTTCTCCTTCCCTGTTAAAGGCTGTCAAGGCCAGGCTAAATAAAAAAAGATGGAGATGAATAATTTGAATAGAACTTGTAGGAAAGTAGTTGCAAAATAACAAGGGCTTTTTTTTCAAAAAGATTTTACAAAAGTCAGACTTTAAAACTTTATTATTTATTTATAAATCAATCAATCAAATTTATTTGCTGCCCATCTTGCAGTACAGATGATTCTAAGCAGCCTACACCAAGATAAAACAACATATAACAACAATTCTAAATATAAAATGGATTTGGAGGGGAGAGGTGAGGTGAGGTGCCCTCTCTGTTAGTGCGCCAACCACCGCCAGCCAATAGCTTTTCCTTCAGGACAAACCATGCCAGGTTTTAAGGATTTTCCTAAAGGCTAAAGGAGAAGGGCAGATCTTACCTCCTGTGGTAAATTGTTCCAAAGGCCGGGAACCACAGCAGAAAAGGCTCTACTCCTGGATCCCACCAGCCAAAATTCCTTGGGATCCCCAGTTGGCCCATTCTGCCAGCACGAGTGAGGCAGACCATTCCCATTGGCATGAGCATTTTTATAGATATCCTAGACTCATACCATAAATGTAATAATTGTTCTGGATCACGTAGGTCTGTATGTTAGAATGTTGGCATTTATTGGGCTAAGTGCTGTCTCCTTAAGAGATGGCTTGTGGGTAATGTAGTTTAGCTAGTCTTCAATCCCATGTTATCAGATCTGTGGGAGGAGTTTCTAAAGTTCATCAGAGGATATCTTGGCCATGAGCCAAGTTGGAATGTTCTTTGTCTGAGAGAAGCATGGAGCCATTCAGACGCCTCAGTTGGCTGCATTCCAAGTTACAAGCTGGTATGGAGGAAGCATTATTTTCTCACCTATAGGAATGAACAGACATGTAATATCCAGAAGCAACCATAATAAATGCAAGTATTTCTCTGAATAAATATATATCTGTTTTACAATCATTTCTATTGAGTTTATCTGTCTGACCCGGTTTTACAAAGCAACTTAACTCTGTGTCAGAACAGTGAGAAAATATACCTTTCTCTATATTAGCTTCAAAGAGAGTAAAGTGAATTAAAAGGCTAATCTTCCTTCAACTCTGAAAGAAGTTCCTATCTGTCTGCATTGCTAAGTGAGAAGTCATTGACTCTGAAGTAAAATCAGTAAATCTGCCTTCATATTAACTTCAGTCTTAAAGTAAAACTCTGCTTGTCAGCCAGTGAGTGAATTTCTGCTAGCCGATGCTGCATGTAAAAGCCTGCATTTCTAAAATCAAAGGAGTGTTGGGCGGCCACCACCCCCCTTTTCTTTGCCGGCACTACAAACTGTTTGAGTGTGTGTGAAACCAAGCCTGTTTCTCTTGGAAAGCCAGGAGAGATTGGAATGCATCCTAACCCCTCTTCGCATTTGAAAGGAAATGTTATTTAGTTGCGAGAAACTTTGTTTAAAGGTTCTTCCAAACTGAAGCAGCCACTCCCCTCCTTTCTATCGCCAGAAGCCAGAGGCAGGCAATTTAACTCTCAACTACTTTAAAAAGGGGAAGAGACTGAACTGTTTTAAATGCCTGAATCTCATGCTGTTTCTCTGTATTGAAGCATTTCTTTGGGGAAGGAATTAACTCTTGCTTGAATACCCCCTGGCCTCATGGCCTTAGCAGCTAGGCTTATTCTTCATTACCAAGGAGAGCAATTAAGTAATTAATCTCCTCAGACAACTCAGCGCTGCTGAAAGAAGCTAAATTACCCCCTCCCCTTGGAATTCCAGCTATGTCAATGGAAAGAGAAGGTATGCAGAGGCCCCAATAGCAGTGCAGCAGCGTCCCCTGGTGGCCAATCTGCACACAACACCTTTTTGCAATTTTCCGTGCTGATTAATTCAACACATAGCAGGCTTACACCAATCCAAGTTAAGTGCACCCCCTAGAGGAGAAAGATGGTACTTCACTGAACGCATTTTCTAACTACGCAGAGTGAATCTAATAGTTAAAGAGCAAGTTACCTAAATTCATCCAAAGCTACCAACAGTCCCTAGAGGACACAGAGTGAACTTCACCCAAAGTAATCACTCACTCAAGCGCAGTGGTGACTGTGCTGAGGGCAAATTAAGGAGAAGAAAAGGCAGCAATTAACCTTGCTTAGTATCACAAGCTGATGACCAAGAGGATTTTAGAGAGCTAGAGGAAGCTCAGTAATTTCCCAGGCAGTTCCCAGCTTGCAACCTAACGACCAGGTGGGAGTTTATCCCGGTGGCCACAGATGTGCAACATGATTCTAAGAAGAAATAATTTCAGCAAGCCTCTCTCCAGACGCCCCCTTGTGGTTAAAGGAGGAACTACACGGAAGCCTTTAATCACGCAAAGAGAAAGCCCTCTAGTAGAGAAAGGGTGAACCTCAAAGGAAGAGCACCCTGGTAACCGACCCGCAGCAAGTGACCCCTAGTGGTGAAAGGGTGGATTGCGCTAAAGTACCCACGAATACAGGAGAACGCACCCAGTGGTGCCTCCACCCACAGACAGCACCCCAGTAGCTGATCTGAAAGTAGCGACCCCTAGTGGTCAAAGAGAGAAGTTCATCAAATTTGCTTAAAAATAGATAGGAAGTGTACTGAACCTGTCTTAGCCATGGCAGAGTGTCCCACTGATTTAGAAGAAGGGGTTCAACCAACCAGCCTAGATGAGACACCCCAACCAGCCGGCCAAGGAGAAATGCTGCAAACAGCCAACCTATACACAGAAGCTGATGCTCAAGCCTCAGTGAGGCCAAAGATGTCTCAGGTGCCCTATGACCTGAGGCAACAAAGAAAGCCCACAGAAGCCATGCACTCACATCTGATGGAAAGATGGGAGTCGCACTACAGGCGCCATGAAAGACACTGGAGGAAATTACTCCAACTCTACCAAGGGCCTCAGGAGGAGCCCTCTCCTGAAAGTGTGCACCAATTGAAAGAAGATAAGGAAGACGCCCTCGAACAATGGATAAGTTCCGAGTGGCAACTTGAAGACATTCAGGCACAATTAGGAGACCCAAGAGTCGACAGCGAGATGCAAAGCCTCAAACTAATAAACAAGGAGCACAATAAGTTTCTGGAGAGCCCACAATGCCTCCCAGAGCCCGAGCCTCGCCCGAGAGACAGACCGGTTGAGAGGGCCGAGTCTGAAGTTTCCTGCCATTCGCAAACACCACCCCAGCGGTCACATGTGGCCCCATCTCACGCCTCTGGAAAAGCCTCATCCTTTCGCCATATATCCAAGGTGCATTCCAGCATGTCACAACAATCTCACATCACAGGCGCCTCCCGCCATTCAAAGGCATCTTCTCGTCATAGTCGAGCATCCTGAATTTCACAAGCAGAGCAAGCAATCATCGATGCTGAAGCTGCCGAAGCAGTCTTTCACGTGGCACAAGAGGAGCAGCTGAAAAAGAAGAAATTGGCAGCTATAGAAATCGAAGAAGCTGAGATGGAGGCCAAACAAAAGGCTGAAGCAGCTAAAATGAAGGCCAAAATAAAGACCACTCAAGACGAGCTTGAGCTCATGCAAAGCCAATGAGAAGTAGCAGACAAAATAGCAAGAGCAAAAGGCCTTCAGAGAACACTTCAACACACCATCTTCTTGCCCAATCGGGAACTACTGGAGAACAAAGAACGGTGTAGCTGTGTGCAGGCCTATGTGGACAACCAAAGTGCATTTCAACGTGAGCAGGTCAGAGATCACAACCATCCGTGAGCCCCCCAAGACCGAGGAGATGAGGAGAAGAATCTCAACGGCCAGATGTGCTGGTCAGCCACAGAGTTGATATCGCGACAACTAGGTCACAAGATCTCCCCACCATTGCTGCCCCATAGAACTCACCGAACCATACCACTGATGGCAACCGGATGGGTCCACCTGCAGCGGCAACAACTACACAACAGGAAATGCTACAAGATCTCCCCACCGTTGCTGCCCCATGGAACCCACCGAACCATACCACTGATGGAAACCAGATGGGCCCACCTTCAGCGGCAATGGTTACACAGCAGGAAGTGCAATGGCTCTGAGATGAGTTCGCCAGAAAATAGTCAATATTGAGAGAACAGGAAGCAGTATACCAGGGAACCGTCCCCAGACCTGACCGAAGAGGAGAACCTCAACCACCAGCCATGCCAACCTCCCAGGGAGTCAGCTATGCACCACCCAAAAGACGAGAAACCCTCCAACAAGTAAGTATGCACGAACTCAGGTCCCCTCAGCTCAATGCCAGAGCAGAGGAATTCAGACCAAGCCAACAAGGTCCCACGCACGCGACATGGCAAGATACCCTCAACAGACAACACGCTGAAGTAAGGTACCAGCCAGACATGGCGCACGCCCCCGCTCCTGGAAGCTACCTCCTCCGCCTGATGACAAACCACACATGGGACTATGGAATCCCACAACATTCGTTGGAAGAAAGTTGGACATGGCAGCCAGAGGCGTGTGAAAATTCTTCGATAAACCAGGGAGAGAGTACTTATTGTGGAAGCAGATCTTCAAGCGCACCATACTCGAGGAAAGGGCTGGATCAGACGAGGAGCTCGTGCAGTTGACAGCCTGGCTCGCCCCAGAATCCGCAAACGTAGTGAAGAACATCCATGCATCCCATCTGGGTAATCCAGACATTGGCATTAAAAAAGCTTGGCTTGCACTCGACAAGGACTACGGTGACCCTACAGTGACAGAGTCCTCGCTCCTGAACCACGTTCTCTCTTTCCCTAGAATGAAAATCAACGAACTTCGCCAGCTGAAGACATTCCCGTCACTCCTTACTCAGCTACAGACAGCACAACTGGATCCTTCCTTGCCAGGACTAGCTTGCCTTGACCAGTTCAGGGAGCAGAACCCTATCGTCCAAAAACTACCATGGCAGATATGCGATGAATGGATCACGTTTTCTATAGATTATAGGAAAAAGAATCAAAATAGAGTTTTCCCCTTTGCTGTTCTTGCTGAATTTATCAATGACCAGGCAGAACTCTACAATGATCCCCTATACCTCTCCATCAGAGAAACACATTTTCCAATGACCAAGCGGAGCAGTCACAGCTCTGATGTAGCCAAGGGCCCCGTCCACAATGCATGGGGTAAAACCCCTATTTCAGTGTACAAAACAGAGATCACGACTCGGCCAAAGAAGACTTCAGATGAACAAATACCGAGGAGCACTCATTTGAAACCTCGCCCACCAAGAAAAGGCCTGACTTATCCCAATTCATAAATCTTCACACTCTCTAAACTATTGCAGAGAATTTGGGAAAAAATCCCTGGATGACCAAAAGGCCCTACTCAAAGAGCATAGGATATGCTTCAAATGCTGTGACTCTATAGATCACATGGCCAAAGATTGTGCAGTCAGGGTGAAATGTCACCTGTGTAACAGTGACAAGCACCCAATGGCCTTGCATCTAGAATCTAAGAAGCCCTCTGAGGAGACACAACAAGCAACTTCCACCCCTCCCACGATGACAGACACTCAACGCAACTCCAAAAGGCACCCAACAAGAGAAGAGGTGTACTGTACACAAATATGTGGCAACTCACCGTGCCCTCCTTCATGCTCTCCTATCTTTCTAGCTAAAGTCTATCCAGATGGGAGACCAGAAGAGGCTGCAAAGTTGTACGTGATATTCGATGTACGAAGCTCCACCACAATAGCTAAGTCAGCCTTTTTTGATCTCTTTGACCTCCCAATTGAACTAACAGAGTTCGCAGTACAAACAATCACAGTGCCAATGAGCACGGTGGGGAGGAAAATCTCCGGACTACGTATAGAATCGATAAACGGGAGCTCTCAGTTCCTGTTGCCACCAGTGTTGGAATGGGAGAACTTACCAGATAAGCGCAGCAAAATTTCAACACCAGAGATGGCAAGAAACTTTCCTCATCTAGTGCACATAGCTGATCTTATCCCTCCCCTAGATCCTGAAGCCGAGATTCTACTTATGGTGGGACGAGACGCCTATGAAATCATCGGTTCTGAGGAAAGAATCAGAGGCCCACCAGGTACCCCAGTAGCCATTAAGATAGAACTCGGATGGGCCATCGGAGGGGTGACATGTATCGATAAGTTGCAAACCCCAACCCAAGTGACCGTCTTGAAGACTTCCATTCTCAATAATGGGAGAGCTTCCCACCTAGAACCATGCCAAGAACACTTCACGCTTTCAACCGCCAAGCCTATTGTGGGAGCATCGGTGTTCCAAACCAGCAATAACGACAACGATGTAGGACCGATAGAAGACAAAGAATTTCTAGAGCTCATGGACAAGGAATGCCTGCAGAATGAAACAGGAAGTTGGGTATCCCCACTACCTTTCTGTAAACCCAGGCAGCGCCTACCTAACAATCATGAGCAAGCTCTCTCTCGGCTTAACAACCTATGAAGAACCATGAACAAGAAAGCTGAAATGAGAACACAAATGAGAAAGCTGAAATGAGAATTCATAGAAAAGATATTCCAGAATGGACATGCAGAGCCAGCCCCACCAATAAAGGAAGAAGAAGAGTGCTGGTACCTACCATTCTTTAGGGTGTATCACCCACAAAAACCAGGGCAGATCAGAGTGGTCTTTGACGCCAGAGCGCAGCACCAAGGCATCTCTCTGAATAAAGTCCTTCTTACAGGATCTGGCCTCATCAACAGCCTGCTGGGAGTACTCATCTGCTTCAGAAAGGAAGCCGTGGCTATCATGGCGAACATCCAGCAGATGTTTTATTTGTTCTACATAAGGGAAGATTACCACAATTACCTGCGTTTCCTGTAGTTTAGCGATGACCAACATAACCAGCAGGTAACTGAATACAGAATGCGAGTACACGTTTTCGGTAACAGTTCTTCCCCTGCAATAGCTAATTGCGGCCTGCAACGCATTGCCTGTATAGCTGAAGCCGAATACGGTGCCAACGCCAAATGCTTCGTAGAATGGAACTTTTACGTTGATGATGGCTTAAAATCTGTTCCCACTCCCGCAGAAGCTATAGACCTAATAAAGAGGACATGCCAAATGTTAGCGACAGCTAACCTTAGGTTGCACAAAATTGCGTCCAACAGCGAAGAAGTGTTAGCAGCCTTCGACCCTGATGACCACGCAAAAGGCCTAAAAGACCTCGACTTTGGCTCAGACGATCCTCACTTCCAGCGGAGTCTCGGCTTGTGTTGGGACCTGAAGAAGGACATCTTCACCTTTAGAACCCCAACAAAGAACAACGCCTTCACGAGAAGAGGAGTCCTTTCTACAGTAAACAGTCTGTTTGACCCCTTGGGTTTCGCCGCACCCATAACGGTCCAAGGCAAGCTTCTTCTGCATTCACTCTCCCAACATGCCACAGATTGGGACAAGCCGCTCCCACCAGAACACAAGCAGGAGTGGGAGACGTGCAAATCCCTCAGTTGCCTTCAAAATGCATTCATACAGCGCACATATGCTCCCCTTTCACTGGCCGCTGCAACAAAAAGGGAGCTGCACATGTTCTCAGATGCTTCGACGCAGGCTATCGCAGCTGTAGGATACATGAAAGTCTACAGCGGGGAGAGTTGCAGCGTTGGTTTTGTCATGGGAAAGGCAAAACTGACACCACTACAAAGCCATGCCATACTCAGGTTAGAACTCTGCGGTGCCGTTCTAGCCATAGAGATAGCAGAACTAAAAACAAAGGAGATGGACCTCGAGTTACAATCCACCACCTTCTACACTGACAGCAAGGTGGTACTAGGCTACATCCACAATCGAAATAGACGCTTTTACATCTATGTAAGTAATAGAGTGGAAAGGATTAGAAGATCTTCAGACCCTGGTCAGTGGCGATATGTGCCAACAGATCAGAATCCGACTGACCAGGCTACGTGGTCCATTCCCGCTACGAAGTTGGCAGATTCAGTTTGGTTAAAGGGTCCTGAATTTTTGGCGTATCCAGACAACCAGACGTCAGAAGAACCAGGGCACTATGAGCTGCTAGAGCCAGATCAGGATGACGACATGCAGCCTCAGGTACCCAACAATTCGCTAGGACAGAGTGAAACAATGACCACTCAGATCGTCTGCCTCTCTACAGACATCAAGGAGACAGTAAAATCATCTCCCCATCATTCCCTAGACCCCGCTTGTTTCGAACGCTTCTCCAGGTGGAGGCCTCTCATAGTAGGTGTAGCAGTGATAGTCCGTTTCCTACACCGTGACATGAGCGTCTCAGAAAGCCAACTCCAGGCCAAAAGAGGGATTCTTCGAAGTGTGCAACAAGACTCATACCCATTGGACTTTGAATGTCTGGAAGGAAAAAGGGCTCTCCCAAAGAATAGTTCTCTGCTGAAATTGAATCCATTCCTGGACAGTCATAAATTGCTGTGAGTAGGGGGGCATCTAGCCAAGGCCGAGCTAGCATCAGACTTCAAACACCCCATCATCCTTCCGGCTCGTCAACATGTCACACACCTGTTAATTCAATATCACCACAACATCGTCCATCATCAAGGTAGACATTTCACAGAAGGTACCATCAGAACGGCCGGCTTCTGGATCGTGAGAGCCAAAAGATGCATCGCCACTGTCTTGCACAAATGTCTACATTGTCATAAGCAAAGGGGGGCGACTCGACACCAACTGATGGCTGACCTACCACACGAGCGCCTGATGCCAGCACCACCACCAACATAGTCCTAGACGTATTCGGACCTTGGTCTGTATTGGCTCGTCGAACCAGAGGTGGACATGCCAACAGCAAACGTTGGGCTGTACTTTTCACATGTCTCAGCATCAGAGCGATCCACATAGAAGTCATCAAATCTATGGATTCTTCTTGTTTCATCAATGCTCTAAGAAGATTCCAGGCCCACAGAGGCCCAGTCAAGGTGTTTAGGTCAGACCGCAGAACTAATTTTGTGGGGGCCTGCAAGGAACTGCAGATCGATGAAGGCATTCGTCTCGATTCAGACATTGACTAGTATCTAAAGGCCCAAAATTGTGTCTGGACATTCAATCCTCCTCATGCATCTCACATGGGAGGAGCGTGGGAGCACATGATTGGCGTAGCCCGCAAAATCTTGGACTCTATGTTGACTAAGACACCCACCCTTATGCATGAGGTCCTCACCACCCTCAAGGCAGAAGTAGCAGCTATCGTCAACGCTCGACCGTTGGTTCCAGTATCTTCAGATCCTGAAAATCCAACCATCCTCACCCCAGCTAACTTATTAACTCAGAAGACAGGCGATTGGCCAGCACCAGCTGGGAATTTTGCTCCCAAAGACTTGTATGTCCAACAATGGAGGCAAGTTCAACTACTGGCCAACACCTTCTGGAAGCGATGGAAACAAGAGTATTTGTCTATGCTTCAGGATTGCTGTAAGTGGAAGACCAAAGAACCCAACCTACAAGAAGGCGACCTTGTCTTGCTGAAAGACAAGGACACCCAATGGAATTCTTGGCCCATGGGACTTGTGCACCGGGCCTTGCTGAGTTCTTATGGTCTAGTTGGCCAAGTTGAGGTCCAGTTAGTGAAACCGCATGAGCCTGATCGTGACTCTAGGACTCTCACAAAAAAGCTTTACACCCGGCCAATCACCCACCTGGTCCTGTAGCTGAAGAAGACCGAACTGGAAGGTTGAACCTCAAACTATCTCCAGATGTTCCTGAGTCTTCTGCTCCTGCTGTTGTTCCTGACTCTACAGTGCCTGCCGATGTTCCTGAGTCTTCTGCTCCTGCTGATGTTCCTGATTCTCCAGCTCCTGCTGACGTTCCTGATTCTCCAGCTCCTGCAATGTTCCTGATTCTCCAGCTCCTGCTGACATTCCTGATTCTCCAGCTCCTGCTGACGTTCCTGATTCATCAGCTCCTGCTGTTCCTGTTTTCCAGCTCCTGCTGTTTCTGAGTTTCCTGTGTTTCCAGCATCTCCGGTTCCTGAGTATCCTGTGAATCCAGTTTCCTTTGTTCCTGAGAAAATTTGGGTTCCAGCTTTTTCTGTTCCAGATTTGGTTCCAGTTTCCTTTACAGGAAGAAGACCTTGTCTCACTGAGAGACAAGAACGCATACCAGAACTATTGGGCCATGGGACTTGCGCACCGGGCCCTACCCAGTTGATGAACTAGTTTGCCAAGCTGAGGTCCAGATCGCGAAGCCACGTGAGTCAGGTCGTGACTCACAGACTCTTGTACCAGGCTGATCACCAATTTGGTCCCGTTGCTGATGAAGATTGAACTAGAAGATCAAACCTCAAACTATGTATTGTGTTTATGCATTGTTTGATGTCACACTTTCTTATTTCTGTTATAATTGTGCATGTTTTTATATTTACCTTATAGTTATGCATGTTTTGACACCATGTTTTTACTTATTAGTCACTACTTAGCGAAGAATTGCATGCCTTAATGCTATGTTTTTTTGCTTATTTCAGTTAGTTAGTAGTGGAAATTCAAATTTCTAAGGGGGGAGTGTTCTGGATCACGTAGGTCTGTATGTTAGAATGTTGGCATTTATTGGGTTAAGTGCTGTCTCCTTAAGAGATGGCTTGTGGGTAATGTAGTTTAGCTAGTCTGCAATCCCATGTTATCAGATCTGTGGGAGGAGTTTCTAAAGTTCATCAGAGGATATCTTGGCCACGAGCCAGGTTGGAATGTTCTTTGTCTGAGAGAAGCATGGAGCCATTCAGACGTCTCAGTTGGCTCCATTCCAAGTTACAAGCTGGTATGGAGGAAGCATTATTTTCTCACCTATAGGAATGAACAGACATGTAATATCCAGAAGGAACCATAATAAATGCAAGTATTTCTCTGAATAAATATATATCTGTTTTACAATCATTTCTATTGAGTTTATCTGTCTGACCCAGTTTTACAAAGCAACTTAACTCTGTGTCAGAACAATAATCAACACCTTGAATTGTACCTGGAAATAGATCAGCAGCCAGTGCAGCTTGGGTAACATTGGTATTGCCCTCCAAAACTGTCTGCACCTCTGTATTCTGGACCAATTGTAGCTTCTGAATGTTTTTCAAGGGTAGCCCCATGTACAGTGCATTGCAATAATCCAACCAGGAGATGACCAGGGTGTGAGTGACTAAGTGCAGGACCTCACGAGCCAGAAAAGGCTGCAATTGGCACACTTCATGTGTGTGTGTGTGGTTATGTTTGTGTATGTGTATAGATGGGGAAAAATCAAGTTATAGTGAATGTTTTGATAAACCAATTGTTTTAAAAATAAATTATCTAAAATAAAAAATGGTCAGAGGTAAGAGATAGTAAGAAATATAGTTCATCAATAGCTAGAAATTCCATGCTTGTTTCCATTTTTAAAATTATGAGGAGAAATTTCAGTTTGTCACACTTATTGCATGATGCTCCTAAACATCTACAGATGCATGCTCACTTTTAATTTTGTGTATGTGTGTGTGCATGCCTTCAAAATTAATCATGACTCCTAGTGACTGCCTGAACTAGTCCCTGCAATTTTTTCAATAACATTTTTGGAAGTGATGGGCTCTTGCCTTCTTTCTAAAGCTAAGAGCGAGTGATTGGCTCAAAGTCACCCAGCTCACTTCATGCCTAAGGGAGGACTAAAACAGTCATCCTGTTTGTAGCCTGTGATGCTGACTTATCTAATAATAAGTGTTATCTAGCCTAATGCTTTCAACCACCATTCCAAACTGATTCTCTCACTTTAATTTAGTTTCTTGATAATTTGTGAGGTTTATTTGCAGTTGCCAGTTTGGTGTAATAGAACAGTTAGATTGTTTTGACTGGGATGGTTTATGCTAATAAAGATAGGCAATTTGGTGTCTGTTGGTGATGACTAATGTAAACTTTTTTTTAATTATAAAACAAATTAAACAGCGATACTTAAAACCATTGAGCATCTTTGTTAATTAGCAAACAACGTTTTTAAACATCTGTGCTGCTAATTCTTATGTTTGGGATAATTCAAGCAGTTCAGAACTAAATTGTTTTTCTGTGAGATTCTCCACTATAATATTCTTAGTGGGTAGCTCTCAAAGGGGGCTGGAGAAACATTATTCTATTCTCCTCCTCCTTACATATTCTCTTCCCTCCTCTCCCCCTTCCCCATTACATTCCTATCCAGACAGAATAAATCCTTCAGCAGCATTTTTTATCCATGGCTGTTTGATGTAGTTCCAGCAACTTCAAACACAAGAACGATCCAAACTGGTTAAAGTCTAAATGCCTGAGATTCTTCTGTCAAGGGAACAGGCAATAGCCACAACGCAGTCTGATTGTTATGAGTATGACTGGATATGAAATGCCCTGGGACAAACTGGCTATACGGCCTTTCCAGCCCTTCTGTTTTGATGCATCTTTTGTAAATCTGTTACCAACTAGAGACAGAACCTCCAAGTAGCTTTACTGCTATACTAAAAACAATGTTATGGGAATAGAAGCTCAATGCGAGACACACAAGAAACTTCAAGGAGGGTCTGAATTAGTATGCTTGTATTGAAGGGGGTTGGCTGTCCTTAAGAATTTCACAGCCCTTCTTTTCAAGTCTTGGAACTGCCTTGCCCCTTTCATATGCCGGCAGAGTGAGCTAATTCCTAAAACACACTACTTCCTAGAACAGGGGTTCTCAACCTTTTTAATGCCGCGACCCCAACCGGTCGTAAGTCGAGGACTAAACCGGTCATAAGTCAAGGACTAAACCGGTCGTAAGTCGAGGACTACCCAACCGGTCATAAGTCGAGGACTTTCCCTCCCCGGGAGCGCCGCGCATGCATGGTTCCGCCCCCTGCGCCGGCTGAGGCATAGCTGGCAAGCGGCAGAGACAGAGCAGGCCGACCACCAGCTGGCCCAGCCCAAGGGAGGTAAGGCACCTGCCGGAAAAGGGGAAAAAATGGTGGACAAAAAAAATGGCGGACAAAAAAAATGGCGGTCAGCCTTGCTTGGCGACCCCCGTGAAATGGTCGATCGACCCCAAATGGGGTCCCGACCCACAGGTTGAGAACCACTGTCCTAGAATGCAGTGCCTTCCAGATGGTTTTTACCATCTCTCATTATTGCCAGACAGCATGGTTGAAGGTGTGGAGAGATATATTCCACATATCTCTGAAGAATCCCATAGTGGGGAAGATTGTGCTGAAAACATAACACTTAGGCAATTAGGCAGCAAGTCCTCTTTTTCAAGTGCTATAAAAAAAGGGGTGGTCCCTCCTTCTTTGCCTACCTCCCTACACCCCACAGGCATCATAAGACACCACAGAACACCATCTCAAGTCACACTGTGTTTTCTTTGGTACTTACAATGAAATTTTTAAAATTAAATTATTCTGCTTCTTTCACATAGTATTACAGAGAAAAGGTCAAATTTCATCACTTTCTATTTGTAATCCTTCTGTATACAGTACTACATAGTGATGAAGAACATAAGACAAATATTTGTTGTATGTGGTACCATTCATTATTTGTGCCCACATTGTGATGAATTGTTAATAAAAGATTATGATATCTTTATCAATGAAAAATACAAATAGTACTTCAGAATTCCATGTCCTTCCTTTTATTATTACTTGTCATCGTCATCATCATCATCATCATTTATTCACAACCATGTGAAGTCATGGCTGCCAGTTCTTTAACATGTGTTGACCTTCCTACACATCATATTCTTCCCAAGAACTAGGGTGTCATAATATATCAATGTAATTTATGTGTGGATCCAAGCATTGTGGATCCAAGCAATGTTGGCAATGCACATATTTTCTAAATGCTGTTCAAGATTTTACTATTATTATGATTCATTGCACAGTCAGCCAGATGGTCAGACATGATTTGGCATTTTTATCCACTAATCAAGTCCTTCTGTAAGGACCCACCTCACTTTACATCTTAAGAAGACAGAACTCTTGGAATATCTCTTCCAACAGGCATCTTTATTAAGAGAAAATGATAGCAGGCATGCTAGACAGGATCTGAGGAATTCTCTCCCATCCTTCAATGTTTTAAATGTTCCCAAGCAGCCCCCCACCCCACAGTTCTTCCGGGCAACGATCCTTATCCTCTCTTTTTCCAGACCCCAGGCACTGCATTGTTCCCCCCTTTTCCCTTACTGCTGGCAAAAGGGAGACTTCATAGAGCAAGTAGATGAAAGGCAATGGCCATATTGTTATGGTCAGTCCTCTTGGTGAGAATCAACATCCAGTCCTTTTGAAGTTTAATGAAGGAAGTGAGAGCCATAAAACCCCCCTGCTCATCCCCCTTTCCCTTCGTAGTATGACAGAATCCCGAGAGAGCAGAAATGGGTTTTTTTCATAGTAGATAACTAGAAATAAAATATAACTGGATTCTGACACCTTCCCAAGGACCTGGAATAGGCAGGTGTGGATATTTTATGGCATTGGGAGTATTGTCACAAGATGTAAGCTGTTCTGGGTAAAGCTGCCTTTTGCAATTGACTGATGGTATGCCAAATTTTACCAACCTCTACATATGCCACTATTCAAGCTTGCCAGATCTCATAGTAGTCCATGATTTAGCCAATTGGGCACAGGGGCCTGAGGAAGGTAGGAAAAAGACCCTAACCTTCCCATCCTTTTGTGCCACACAACTTATGGGTTTCTAGGAAATGTAGTCCTAAGGAGTGGTAGTGCTGAAGCATCCACAACCTTCTCAAATTTCATTCCCACAGGAGTTATGAATCCCAGCATTTTGTAAGTTAGCCCATTTGAGTTATTATGCTTCAATAATTGTTGTCCTATACTTTCCAATTTCACCCAGTTGAAAGTTACAAACAAACGAACATACTTGAGAGTTTTAGAAGGTTATATAGATGCTGAATACTTTTTTATTAATCAGTTACATTTTCCAACTCATTTGCTATTTTTGTGGGTATGTACTTGTATTCTTCTATTTCCAATTAGTATTCTAGTCCTCTTATATTCAGTATGATTCATTTTTGAAAAAAGGAAAAAAGTACAAGATAACAAATCACAAACCACATACAATAATGACAACAACAGCAGATTAAAATGTTGAAAATTATAGGCCATTACCTATCATATGTTATGCTATTTCATTTTAATGCTAAAATTATTCAAAATGTATATGTTGTATTATTTTTCTTTGTGGTCTAGCCATCACACTCTAGTTCTAGTTAAGTGATTTACTGTGCAACTTAATGTCTTTCAGCTTTCAGTTAGATAAAAGAGATCTCAGAACAAGCTGCCAAAAAACAAACACACACCCCCCATTTTTTCCAGCACAGATTTTGGCAAATAGTGGATTAGCAGAAAGTTGGAGAGCCCAGATTAGCAGAAAGTTGAGGAAGGATGATATAACTTTCTTTGATACACCAATGGTATCCAACAGGAAAAAGCTGGCATATTTGTGACCATTGTGTCTCCTTCAACACTCCTAGTCTTCAACAGATCATTTCGGATACTGAACATCCTGAGGATGTTTGTTGTGTTTTGGATATACTCACTCAGTGCTAGCAAAAAGTACAAATTTTGAATGGTTTTCTACAATGACTTCCAGAAGGGTACCACTGAACCTCACTTGAGCAGGCCAGGATGATACACAAATTATAGCTTTCAAGGGATATTCTCCGCTTCCACCATATTTTCCTCTCCTTAACTAAAGTTATGTGATTACACCTGAAAGAAGCACAAGGGCCTTAGGCAACTATCTGGTAGTTTAATTGGGGAGACCTAGACCTTCGGCAGCATGTTTCTAGCCTCTATGTCTTAAGGCATAATTTGTCACCAAAGAATTGTTTAAAATGTTACTACTATAAGATACTAGGAGAGCATAGGTAAACATGGATTAATATTAGGCATAAAGAAAAGGATTACATACAAAAAGTGAAAAAAACCTGGTATGCCCATACCAAATGGAGACTGGGCTTTAGAGATAAAGCTTGTTTTGAAGAAAACTAGCCAAGGCTTCAGGAAAAAAAATCAAACTATTACCACGTTTTCACTAGTTGTTCATGGCACCTATCTTGATAGCTTATTTTCCTTCATGAATCCTGAAATATATTCCTTGAAGGCTTTATATTCCTTTATAGCCAATTGCTTTTCCAGGGAGATTCAAGACAACAACATTCTCCAACACACTCATTTCTTGCTATTTAACCTCAAGGAGAGGTATATTGTGTTTGATAATGGATTTATCTAATTAAAAATAGAAGGCATATATTTAACAATTCTATTTGTGCTGTGACCTAACTGTGATTTCCAGAATTGAGTTGCTAGAAGTACCTATTACACTGTTTCATTATTAATGTTAAAATATCTCATTGATTTCTATGCAATGGATGGAAAGGGCATCATCATATCCTTGAACTCAAAATGTTTTGGACCAATGGTATTATTAAAAGTGACCTATTGCAATATATATCTAGGTAACTATTAGATTAAAATAGTAGAATATAGTTAACAGTACGAATAAGCAGAGAGTCAGTTTGGTGTAACGGTTAAGCAGTCAGACTAGAAACCACGAGATCATAAGCTCTAGTCCTGCCTTGGGCAAAAAGTTGGTTGGGTGATCTTGGGTAAGTCACTCTCACTCAGCCATAGAAAGGAGACAATGGCAAATCACTTTTGAAATCTTGCCAAGAGAACTGCAAGGACTTGTCCCGACATTCATCAGAAGTCAACATTGATTGGGAGGCACCAATAAATAAATAAATGAATAGGTTGATGTCCCCATTCATTCCCATGTTACGTTTTGCTATTCCCTAGAGTTCACCAGCAAGATTCTCACTTGTCTTTTTTGCTTTCAATTGATTGATCCCTTTTGGGTAGAACAGAGCCATCTGAATGATCAAAAGGAGCTTCAGTCTAAATACTAAAACTGTTTCTCATTGTTCCTAAAATCTTCAAGATATTGTGCAGATCTAATACAGTTCTCCTTTTATCTGTGGGTGGTCTCAAGATATTCCAACAGGTTTTCATGGGGGAAAAACACAGGGGGGCAATATAAATTTATTTGTTATTCCAATATTTATTTTAGTTTGTTTACAGAAATGTGCTATATCCTTTTTCTCCCCTAAGATCAGCTTTAATATTAACGTGTTTTTTTATAAAATTCAATCAAACCAAAATTTGCAAATAACAAAAAATAAAACTAGAACTTCAGCATAAAAATGTGCAAGAAAAAAAGATTCGCCATATCTTAGGAACTCAAACTGAGCAAGATGTTTGCCTAAAACTGTTGGGACTTAGTTTGAAAGGAAATGCTATACAGGTAGTCCTAGATGTACGACCACAATTGAGCCCAAACTTTCTGTTGTTAAATGAAACATTTGTTAAGTGAGTTTTGCCCCATTTGTGACCTTTCTTGCCACAGTTGTTAAGTGAATCACTATAGTTGATAAGTTAGAAATCCAGTTAAGTGAATCTGACTTTCACATTGACTTTGCTTGTCAAAAGGTTGCATGATCTTGGGACACAGTAATGGTCATAAGTATGAACCAGTTGACAAGCATCTGAATTTTGATCACATGATCATGGGCATGTCAAATGGTCATGTCAAATTTTTAGTGCCTTTGGAACTTTGAACGGCACTGTTTGAACTGTTGTAAGTCAAGGACTACCTGAGGTGAAATATTACCATATTAAAGAATGTTCCTACCTACCTAACATCTTTTGCTAGTAGGAGATACAACAGAACCTCTGAAGGTAATCTCTACCTGAATGCAGGTTCATCTGGATTTTTCCTGGTTTCAAGCTTCCTCTTAATGAAATGCAAAGCTTTAAACTAATTTTTGTAGTTGTACTAATATTTCTTCCTAAGTGTAATTGTTATTTAGTGAGCATATCTTAAGGAATACAATGCAGAATCTGCTTGTTTGTATTTTCACTTGATTTACATCCTGCCTTTTCTTTGCAACAGTAAGACTTTGATAAAAACTGGACTGAGACAATGATTAGTTCAAAATCAGATAGTGGCTATTTGTATATGCTATTTAGCATTTACAACTTTATTAATTTGGAATAAAATTTAGTGCAAAACAGAAGTTTGCCCATTATTTTGAATTGACAGTTGTTAAATTTAAAAATCATAAAGAACACATTTCAAATACACAAGTTTATATTACAACTTTGCTATTATAGATATAGATTTCTAGAAAAAAATAATGACTTGCTCTCAGGTATTTAATTCCTATTATTGGCTAAGATTTCAGCAATGATTTACTAGAGTTTTAAGTTCAGATTGTTAGATGATGTGCACAATAAAGGAAAGGAATGAAAAAACATTTTGATAAAAGAAGTTGATTTTGAACAAACTTGTTGGTTTTGAGAAAGCAGACATCTTGAAAATTCATAAGATAAAAGTTTGGAATTTGCCGGGGCAATTTACCAATCAATACAATCTACCAATCAATTATTTTTGTGCTGTCCTATAGGTAACTGCAAGTTATTTAATAGTTTTAAATCTAGTTTGGTCTAGTGGTTAAGGCATCAGGCTAGAAATCAAGAAACTGTGAGTTCCAATTCTACCTTGGGCATGAAAATCATCTGGATCACATGGGGCTAGTCGCTCTCCCTCAGCCCAGCTCACCTCACAGGGTTGTTTTTGTGGAAAATAGGAGGAAGAAGCATTAGGTATATTTATTTATTATTTATTTATTTATTTATTTATTTATTTGATTTGTATCCCACCCTTCTCCTTACCGGACTCAGGGCGGCTGACAGCCTTATAAAACTAAAATTACAATAAATATCAATTTAAAACCAGATTAAAAGGAAATATTTGTAATGGCCTAATAATTAAAATTTCCCTTAAAAACCCCACTAAAATTCCCTAGGCCAATCCCGCTTGTTGGAAAAGCCATGTCTTTAGGGCGCGGCGGAAGGAGGGGAGATCCGGGATCACCCGGATCTCTGGGGGTAGTTCGTTCCAGAG
>NW_015386232.1:662721-677132 GCF_001527695.2 Protobothrops mucrosquamatus
GATCTAACATGTATCCTTACCTGTGCTCGGTCGGATTCGGTTCGGCTAGCCCTCCAACTGCTCTCTAGGCGTCTTTTCCGTCTTTTCAATATTAGCTGCCTTGAGTTTTTTTATAAAATATAAATAAATGCAGGACAAAACAATCTAAAAAAACCAAACCTCTGATCATTCCTTGTATAAAAGTAATCATTTCATTAGAAATGACCATTAATTGTATTTTATGAACTCTTTAGAAATAAGCCTGACTGAACTTGGTGGAACTTACTGTATTTCTAAGTAAACATACAGGTGTTGCTTCGTTTCATTCCTATTTTTCATCAGACGTTTATTCCACTGAGCTTATTCCCATAAGTAGAGTATATTTCATTGTGTCATTATTCTGGATTAAGTAATTAAAATAATCAACTGCAATATAGAAGCAGGATGTATTAATGCCTTTAATTGTGTTATTATTAATAAATAACTGCTTTTTTAAAAGCCAAGTTGGCAGTGTATCAGTTACAAAAAGGAACGAAACACAAAATAAATGTCACTGACAACCCTGATTCAGAGCATAATAAAGCACAAAACATAAAGCACTGGCATAGGAACTAAGATTTTTCTCTAAGATGTCTCAGCCAATTCTATGGGAATAGACCAATATTCATACTTGATTTCATTAGTGTTAAATATTAAACTATTAATAAAGCCTACTATGTTAGATGATATATTAAATGCATACAATTAATTTTGGCAAAATTATAATATACCACTGAAACTCAGTTCAAATATGCATAGTCAGAGCTTGAAGGAATACTATTTAGTAGAGTGACCAGATCTGGGTTGTTAAAATATAGATAACCACTAGATAGGAGCAAAGAGGTACAACTTTCTATACCTCCTGTCTAATGGGCATCTGAATTCTTGCAACCAGATCTAATAGCTCTATATCTAATTACCTTCTCCTGCATAAAAAGTCATAAGCATCTTGGCGGATATTAAGCTATTTTTTAAAATTTCCAACAATACTCCTGTCACAACATTGTTTCAGTGAATCATGGGAACTTCAATTAGTGTCTCTCAGGCAAAAATGTATTAAAAGAGGAGACATTTGTTATAATCCTTCCCAATGTACTGGGCCCCAAAATAGCTTTGTATTGAATCTATTTTTTTCTGGCATGCCTGTTATATTGAGAATGCTTTTCATTTGTTTCTAATTTAAATACAAAGTTGTTTGTCTATACAAAGTGCATGCAATAGTACTTCTAAACAAATGAACTGTAATATAATACTATATTCAATCTTTTTATTTCTAACATATTTTTGAGCAATTGACATATAGTAGACTGCATTAACAAAAACACATGTGCAGGAAGATGACAATAAATTAATAGCTTTTAAATTGAAAATGGGCTATATTGAAGGTTATGATTCATTTGTATTTAAACTGGCTATCAAAGATAAAATAGGATAGAAATTGATATCCTTACTATTACTCTAACATTTCAATATTACAGTAAGTGCTTTATCGCTTTACTTGGATAGATTCAAAGCAAGTTAGGTACATAGTGACCTAATTCATATTTTGTGCTCTCAATTTAGCTGTGATTTATTGAATAAACTTTATATAGTTCAAAGAAAAAAAGACAGTATACAGACTATGGTGGCAGGGCACTCAATATGTTAACCAAATCCAGGTGAACTACATTATTGTGATCCAATGAAAAAACTAAACCTTAGATCCCCTTGAAAGCTTTGACTATTAGCTAAAGTTCTAAGTAGCAGACATTTAAATACTCGTAATGCACTCCAAGAAGGACAGCCTGTGGAGACAATCTGAAATTGCAGTTGTCTAGAAAGCAGCAGCTAGGCTGTTCAAAGGTCAACTGTGCCACTGTGGAGCAATATTACTGTGTACTAAATAAGTACACAGAGGATTGCTGCCTTATTATCCAAATAATTTCTCTCTCAAGGACAGCCCTCTACCTTTTCCCAAAGAAAGTACAATAGATTTAAAACATATACTAGCTCTTTAGAGAGTCAGGCCCTTACATAGGCCTTTACATTCTTGCAGACTATCTTAATAAAGTTTCTATTGATGTTTTTGGTTCCCAAATAGTTTAAGAGACAGATGATAGGAAGAAAGGATAACAATAATATTGTGATAACATAAAAGGGGCCATTGGATCATTGCCTTGGAGTTGTCTCAGTCATAGCACAGTTAAGTAAAGCTTTAGAAAAACAGGGGGTCTTGAATTCTAGGGTGGGCAATCTGTAGACCATTGAGAATCTTCTTGCATCACTCCACCAAGATTTAATGATTTAATTAATGTTCAGGATGTCTTATGAAGTCATAACAGTTAAGGTGTGGGTTCTGATTATACATAATGTCTAGAACAGGAATGTCAAACACAAGGCCCAGGGGCCGGATGCGGCCCGCGAAGTGGTTTCATGTGGCCCACGAAGCCATCCTGGAAACAGTGAGGGAACGGCCCCTTCTGCCTTGGCCCTGGCCCAGGCCAGCCGGGAGCCAATGTACAATTTTGTGGTGGCCATCTATGCTGAAACGTATTCAGTCTTAGCTCCATAAGCCCCCCCCCCCGCATGGCCTGAGAGGAACAGTGAGGCTCCTCCAGTGGACCATGCCTTGGCACTTGCCCTGGTCCCACCCCCTTCTGCCAGAGACCCTCAGATCTATCCCACTCCTGCCCAGGCCCACACAGGCACCCTTGACGCGAATGATGTAGAGCTGGCCACACCCACCCAGCTTCCTGAGGGCAACCGCAATGCTGATGCGGCCCTCAATGAAATTGAGTTTGACACCCTTACTCTAGTAGGATGGGTAAATTGTTTTCTTATTTTTATGTGACTTCTAAAAAATATTTGTTATAAAGTTCTGCTCCTTTTCAAAATATACTGTAGGAAATGTCTGCCCAGCCCGAGTTTTATGAATTGTTACAGCTCAACATAGACAAAATAAAGCAGCATCTTTATTTAATATATAACCATAAGTACAAACATGTTTATTACTTAAGACCTGTTTTGTTTATGATATATATTATATAGTTTCAATACCACAGCCCTGTTGCATTTCATACAGAGCACACTGTAGAAACAGAAATTGATTTTAAGTTAAAAAATATTAAACAAAGTACAAGAAGCCCTTCAATCTGAAATAGAAATCAAACTTACATTTCTATTTCTTCTACTTGCTTAAGCTAGGTTGATTAAAGAAAAACTACATTCCAGACTGCCATTTTAAAACTCACCCTTATGAATTCTGGGGAGTTTCTGAGCATGTGCATGCGCGCACACACACAGACCCATTATTTCAATAAAGTACTGAAATATAATACAAAAAAGAAAACAAAACACTGAAAACAAGCCTATATAAATGTGTTAGAGAAACAAAAGTTTCAAAGAATAATAAGTATTAGCTCTGGGATTTATAATGAAGCTAATAAAATTCAGACCAATAATCTTAAAACATAACAAACAGCATTTTTCATATTGAACACATGAGACGTTAATGAAGGCCAGAACGTTGTGTAATGTAAAGCATTTCAGACGTTGCAGTTCACCAGACGTAATTGGATTCAGGGCCTCCTTGGCTCTTTTCAGCCTGTTTAGGTGAAGGCGTCTGCTGTCTGTGCTTGATGCCTGTTGGCCTCATGGCATTAAGAAGATTGGTCCCATACCCTAAAAAAACAAGCCAGTTCAAAACTGAAGAACTACCAAAGGAGACCTGTGGTTGTCACTCTTAGTATTTTACATGCAAAAGTATTCTACATTTGAGAGAGAGAGAGGGGGGGGAGGGAGGGAGGGGGGGAGGAAATGTACTAGTTCAACAGTTGGAGAGCAAATTTAGGTAGCTGTGTGGTAATGGATAAGGCAGGAACCCAGAAGCATGTGAGTTCTAGTCCCGCCTTGGGCACAAAGCCAGTTGGGTGACCTTAGTCAGGTCACTTTTTCTCAGCCTTAAGAAGAAGGGAATTGCAAACTATTCTGGGGGGGGGGGGGAATCATGCCACAAAAACTAAAGGGACTTGTCCAGACAGTCTCCAAAAATCAGATATGATGGAATGGAAGAAAAAAAAACTTATGCTGTAAAAGCAACAGTCATTATTTTAAAATGTGGCACTGTGACATTACTAAAAACTGTTGCTTGGAACCCAGTTGTTTAGAAAACAGTAACTGATAACTTATCACCATCAATTATTCTAGACTCACATATTTAATGGTCAATAGTTGTATGCTAGGATTTCATCTGAAGATTACATCCTTCAGATAAGATTACATTGTCACTATATCACCCAAAATCATTATAACACTCTTACATACAGACATATCTAAAACTTAGATTTCTTGGGACTTACTTTTATTGCAGTTCCTTCCATGCCATCCATCTTGACATTGACATACATTTGGCTCAATACAGATTCCATATAATCCACAGCTAGGTTCACAGACAGCTATAATGGTTTATATGAATATCAAACTCAATGTCTTTCTACAGAAGAACCTTATATTATACAATTCTTATTTGTATGATGTGAAGACAATGACCCTCTGAATCTGCCACCCTCTCCTTTTCTTCCAGCTATCAAGATATCTAAACCAAGTAACAGTTCCCAAATTCTGAAAACCTAAACTGTGGCAAGATTTACTGACCTTCCACCATGTTGCTCTTGAAAGGAAATGTTGAGGTATATAGTAGGTAGTCCTTATTTAGCAACTGCCTCATTTAGCAATTGTTTGCAGTTATGAGAATGATGAAAAAGTACCTTTATGACCAAGCTTTTCATTTATCACCTTTGCAGGTTAGTAAAGCAAAGAAAACTGAAGTAAGATCATAAGTACAGTCATGGTTTCACTTCATAACTTCTTCACTTAATGACCAAGTTGCTGATTCCAATTGTAGTTGCTAAACAAAGACTACCTATATTCCATTCAAAGGCTTTGCCGTTGTGTTGAAGGAGTTAATGAAATACTAATCTATGTTTTAGTATATTGCCCTGGTTATAAATATGCCCTATTACAGGTAATGTCTCCCCAGTTGGTCACATTTCCAGATCACCTGGATTCATTATAGTTATGATTGTCCAATCAGTATAATTTGAGTTCTATGAATGTAACTACTTTTTGTTTTACTGTTTACTGTAAGATATATTGTACTTGGATCACATTAATTTTATAATTATTTAGTTTTATTATGATTTTTATTTGCTGACTCAGAATTTGTTGTCTTATGTTTTTATTTGATCAATAATTGTAATAAAGCTTATTGATTGACTGATTAACTAAATCTTCTATTAATCTTCTTAAAAAGGTATCCTACTTACGTTTTGAACAAAGGTCTCCCTGGTAACCTTTGGAGCACTTACATTTATTTTTACCAGTACATTTACCTCCATTTCGACATGGCTGATGGCATTTGCCTAGGAATACAAAATGTGACACTAGTGCCTTGTTTTATTGAAATCAAAGCTAATCTAACAGTTGTTATGTCTTTGGTCAGTTGAGACTTTCACATAACACTTTTTGTAATGTAATCTAGGTTGCTGTGGATGCATATGAAAATAGGAATTCAGAGATTGCTCCTACAGATAGTCCTTGACTTATGATCACAATTGGAACTGGAATCTCAGTGGTAGAATGAAGCAGTGATTAAACAAGATGCCCACGTTATCAGTTCACTCAGTGACCGCAATCCTGTTGCGGTCATTAAGCAATCTCCCAGGTCGTTAAGCAGATGGAGTGATAAATCTACCTGCTGGGAGGGAATCGTAGTTCTCTGTGAGGCTGAGATTCCCTTCTAGAAAGTAGCCATTTTGCTCCCCTTTCACCTCTGAGTTTGGTGGCCTCTCCAAATGCCAACTCGAACAATGAGGAAGAGCAGCTCCGGAGACTTGGGGAGGGGTTGCGGTGGAATGCTAGGAAGTTGCTGAGGGTCCTGAGAGGCCAGGCTCATTGGAAAGATCACTGGAGGAGTGCACAGCTGCAGCCAACCAGTGGGGATGAGGAGGAATTGTCCCCTTCATTTAATCCGAGGACATGCAGGGCAGAATGGAGGCAGGCTCAATGGAAGTTGGTGAGGTTACTCATGAGGAGGCAGCCTCACCCCTCCTAACAAGCTATACCAATGAGCGCCTATTTAGTTGGATAAGTGGAGCAAGAGGTTGTTGGAAACAACCACCCATTCACTTGCCATGTGCATGCTTCACATTCAGTTTCCTTGACTCTGGATTGTGCTGCTCTTGACTGTGTGCTTGAACCTTGGACTTGTTTGTGGATTTTGGACTCCTGTCTTGGACTTCGGAGTTGACTTGGACTATGGACTTGGTGGATGTTTGATTTTGGATTTGGTAACCTTGTACCCTGACTGAACAGTATTAGACTCAATAGGACTTTGCATTGCATGCAACTGGGAACCTGGGGATTAATATTAAGGGCTTGGATTATCAATAATGTCATTTTGTGCATTTTGTGCATGTGGACTGAAACAGGACACTGAGATTCCTTCCTTGCCAGCAGCACTTTCACTCCCCTTTCAAGTCTGAGATTCCTCTCAGCAGAAAAGCTCTTTCAGCCAGCCTCTAGAGATGAGATGGAGTTCTTCTGGCAGATGGCAACAGCTTACAAGCTTTCCTGTTAGCTTCCCCATTGATGTCTGGGGAAGCTGGCAGAGAAAATTGAAAATGGAGATCACATAATCATTGGGGCAACTGGCCATAAGTGTGAACAGGTTGCCAAACACCCAGATTATGATCGTGTTACTGTAAGGGTGACATTGCAATAGATGCTGCTGCTCCACTGTGTTCAGCTGTGATCATGTGTTCATGATTTCTGATACTTCCTGCTAGCTTCCACAAGCCAAGTTAATGGAGAAGCTAGGAGAAAGTCACAACTTGCTCCTTGTCCCACTGTTTTTATGCCCATCTGTTGAAATTCTGTTTATCAGTTTAGGTAAGGACATTTCTGTGACCCAAGAGGTCACGGGGTTGTCTGGTTAATCTCTGAATGTCATCATATCTATTCACATGGCCTTAAGTGGAGACTTATACAGAATTGTACAGAATGCTATACCACTTGATTTTTTCTTTAAGCTAATGACTGCATTTTTTTCTAGTTGATATCAGTGGTGTTTTAATAATCTACAGGTGGTCCTTTACTTACAAATACAACTGAGCCCAAAATTTCTGTTGCTAAGCAAGACAGTTGAGTTTTCCCCTATTTTATGACCTTTCTTGCCATAGTTGTTAAGTGAATCAGTGCATTTGTTAAGTTAGTAACATGGTTGTTAAGTGAATCTGGCTTCCCTATTGACTTTGTTTGTCAGAAAATTACAAAAGATGATCACCTGACCTGGGACACCGCAACCGTCATAAATATGAGTCAGTTGCCATGCATCTGAATTTGTTCACATGACAGTGGGGATGCTGCAATGGTCATGTGAAAAACGATCATAAGTCACTTTTTTCAGTGCCGTTGTAACTTTGAACAGTCATTCAATGAACTGTTTAAGTTGAGGACTACCCATATATCCATTGTAGGCTGGCTGCGGAATTATGGGAATTGAAGTCCAAATTTTAAAGTTGCCAAGTTTGGAGACCTAGAATATTAATAACTTATTATAATCATTCCTTATTATAATCAGGAATGCTTATGTATCTGGGATTTTTCATATTGAGTAATAACATAAATATAGTGTCTAATTGTCGTCTATTGTATTCTTAGTATATAAAGGACAAAAAAAATCTGTCCCACAGAAGGACTGCACTATGATAGATAAATTACACTTGGACTCTGTTGTATGTACCATCATCTGATATTTTGGAAATTTCAAGCGAAATATTTCAAATTTAATTAAAAGAAATAAAAACAAGACTCACTAATTTCACACTGATTCCCTTCCAATCCTGCAGGACAAATACATTTTTCTGGATAAAAGCATATTCCTCCATTGAAACAGATGTTTGTACAGTTTGCTGTGGGATATAGTATTAGACTATTACATATAGTATAATAGATAATTTACATAAAGTTTTAGTGAAGTTGAATAAAATTTTCAGTCTTTTTAAAAGCCAAAGAGCTCAACAAAAAACATCCTGATCTATTGTACCATGTTTATATATGCAGATAACCAGCATACTTTCCCTGAAGGAGGCATCTTAGTGTCCTCTAAATGTTGTGGACTACAACCTCTGTAAGGTTTTAATATTGGCCATGATGGCTGATTCTGATTGAAACTGAAATTAAAAACATCTGAAGTAATGCAGTTTGTGTTCATCAGACCTGCAACAGTTAGAAAGTACAGTAATGGCCAAAATTGTGGAAACCTTTTGGGAAAAGTGTACAGTAGAAATGCCATCTTTGGTTAAGTTTCCACCAACTTTTCTTCTAATTTCTTTATAACTGTAGCCTTGTTCACTTAATAATACTATTTTACATCGCTTTCTGGGCGACCAGTCAACTCTTTGCACCATTGTTTTAATTTTATTACATTTTACAAGCTCACTAAATGAAAGAACACAAAAAACCCCAACCACCTTGATAGCGATCACATAACACACTGACAAATGTCCTCCTCTCAGCTTCAATACATGACATCAATAACTGAATCCTACTGTGATCTGATTGGCTCATGGCCAAAGCAAAATGACACCTGATTGGCTCTCTAAACACTCATGCTCATTGGCTACAATCAGATGAAGGAAAGCTACCTGAGATCAGCCTAAGCAAGTTGTGCTTCCTTTTTCTGGTTATTTGGCTATGCCTTTTCATAGAATACAGTACAGATAATTGAGCAAATGTTGCATTACATTGTTGATTAAATTATCTTTCCATTGATATATAATTTTATGGTACTACTCCAAAAAAAGTGGTGTTATTAGCCATCAAACCTCAAAAATACACTTTTCCCAAAAGGTTTCCACAATTTTGGCCATTACTGTTATGATGCTTGGGACCGATTTATCTATTTGCATAGTGAATGATATTAAGCTTCTATCATCCTAAAAAATCCTAATTCAGTGAAAATGAAATTGTTCAAGAATTCTCCAGCTCATTCCACACTTAATTTTCTGAGAGTCAGCTAGGTCATGCTTTTTTCATTTGATGTTTGTGATCAAAAGGAAAGTGCATCCAAGAATAAACACATAGAATGCAGGAATATAATCTTGTGCAAACTTTAAGACAACTACATGCTAATAGGTGGAAATATATGTTTCTTTCCAGGTATCTATTTCTATCCACCATACCTTTGTTACAGTTGATGCCATAGAAACCAGGTGGGCAGACACATAATCCCGGCATGATGCAGAGTCCGCCATTCATGCAATGTGGTGTACACAGAGCTGATTTAAAGAGTGAAGAAACAGTATTAAACTGAACAATTATCATTAACATATTGAGAGGATAGACCTTAAAATATAAAGCATTTTTTATCTCACAACAGAAATAACTTTCTCTCCTGCAAGGAAAAGTGTTGATTCACTGGTAGATATTCTAATGATACAAGTAAGACTCGAGCTTGATTTTCAAGTAAGGTTTTTTTTATAACTAGCTTGTATGAATACCAAACTGCAGCTAGTGGAAGTAAATTGAAATTTTACTTAACATTTTTGATGGGCTGTACATACATATATTTCTTGCGTGCATGAAATACAAATAGATTATGCTTATTGGATCTGCCATAGGCCACAGTCAGTGCCAGTCCGTGTTCCTAATCCCAGGGAGCCAGGAAAGAATGATTTCATCTTTCAGTTCCTATAATTAACTGCCATCCAAATGAAGGGCAGGAAAATGATGCAGCTGAAGTCAATGTATCTAGAAGATACCAGTTCCAAAAGACTGTGCAAGTGTGCACAAGTTAGGAACATTTTAGAAAGAGATTCCATAATACATCCTTCTCTCTTCTAAGGTAAAGAGGAACTTTAGTCCTGACAAATAGGGCGCAACTAAAAGTATTATTGGAGGTCTTTGTCCTTTTGGACATTCTCTTGAGAAATGATAGAATAAAACAACATATTTTCAAATTAATGTTCATTCCACTTAATGTTTTGCCAAAGTTCTCATTAAATTGTTGGCCTGTTCTTTTTTTGCCTTTCAGATCTTTTAGTGGAAACTTCTTTATCTTTTCTATAAACAAACAATGCTTTCTTAAGAGCTGCAGTTCATTAAATACTTTTCTTATTAGATTAGATTAAATTTTAGAAAGCCTCCTAGCCATATCCAAAACAATATTTTTGAAAGAAGTGACTGCTTAGCTTCTTCTTTTTGTATAAACAAAGTACAGAATAGAACTGAAGAACTCTTTTTGATTACCTTTTTCACAGTGAAGACCATAAAATCCATCTGGACAGTCACAGACATGCCTTTCATTACAAAATCCCCCATTTCTGCATCCTCCAGGACATTCAGCTTCAAAAAAGATGATGTAGACATAGATTAAATTAATTTACTTATTTGTTGCTTAAGTACACCAGCTTCTATTGATGATGTAATAGGGATTCCAAAAAGAATGTCTCTCTGTCAGAATCTCTGATATTTTTGTAGCACACACAGACTAAGATTTGTAAGAAAACTATAATCAAAAGCATGCATGTCAAAATATAATTTAAAGGAATATTAAGAGAAAGATGTAATGAAGGAAAATTTACAGTTTTATTGTCCCACTTGCAAGACAAAGAAAGTTCTATAAATAGTTTTTGGAAGGAATAGCCCAATTTAAAACTGTAGGATTTAACTGTGAAATCTCAATTTAATGGAGGACAAACTGGCAACTGGCTCTTCTCTCACTGGTAAACCTTTGATCTTCCTTCATCTTTGACCTCCAACAGACCCATCTGCATTTAGTAAAAACAGTTCCCATGCTATTTCTTCCTCTTAAGGTTTTTCTTTGGATTTCTTTAGCAATGTTCTCCAGATTTGCCCTGAGCTACCAAGCCTTCAGCAGTGTAAATATGGTCCAGTCTAACTGAGATTTGCCTGACTGCACAGATCTTCAATCACCAGAGCTATCTAGGTCCATCTTAATTGCCAGCTATTACCTCCATTTCAGTTCTCTGGTCATTTAAGACAGTTTCTACTGCTTCATAGTCCCCTTTGTCCTCTTATACAAAATGTTTTATGAGAAACAAAACTATGCTATAATCCCAGCTTCTCCCTATCAGCAAAAGTGCCAAGTGTTGTTTGGGCTTTTGCATGGGTATGCAACTACAGGTAGTCCTTGAGTTACAAATGTAATAGAGCCTACCCATTCCATTTGTAGGAGTGAATCTCGTACCTTGAACGTGATTCACTCCCAGCTTTAGCCCATGCATTCGCTAATTTAATGCGTGGGCGAATGCACTGCTCGTTAAGTGAACATGAGATATCTTAGGATTGGGAAGGCCATGGGGGGCCTAGTGATGGAACAGGCCATCTGCTTCAGACCACCCAAGCCCCCCTGCCTCTGAGATGCCTCATGCTCCCTCCCCTGTGGTCCCCCCAATTACTCCCCCACCCAATCATGCCGTGCCGGGTCACTTACCTTGTGAAGATCTATCTCCTATCCAGCCTGTTTCTTTCTCTGCTCCTGGCAAGAGAGCAGAGGCTTCTGGAGGCTTCCGAGGCCCAGAACGGACCTCCGGATGCACGCAAAAGCCTCTCCTGGTCTCCATTCTGGGCCTTGGAGGTCTGAAAGAGATCTCTGAGGCCCAGAACGGACCTCCAGAGGTCCACGGAAGCCTCCCCCAGCCTCCTTTCTGGATGGCAGCGGCCTGGAAAAGGCCTTCAACGGCTGGATCGGGCTTCATAGATGTTTGCGGAAGCCTCCCCCGGCCTCCTTTCCCGGTGGCAGCAGCCCAGAAAAGGCCTCTGACACCTGGATCGGGCTTCCGAAGGCACATGAAAGCCTCCCCCGGCTTCAGTTCTGTTCTCTGTTGCAAAGAACAGAGGCCTAAAGTCCCGTGAGATCATGCGAGATAGTAGTGTGAAATTTTGCGCCACTGATCTCGCATGATCTTGCGTTACTTTAGGCCTCCATTCTCTGTGAATGCACCGAAGGCCTAGAGCAGCCAAGAAAGCGAAGGATTTCAATCTTCACAAGATGAGTATCCAAGACCTACTGCCTAGGCTAGGAGGGGGAGAAGGGAGGGAATAGCCAGGGTGACAGTTGCAGTGTCACTGCGGTCGTTCGTAAGGGTGAATGACTGCCGTGGTGCGGCAACATTCATAATTTTGAGACTTTTTCGTAAACACTAGGGGGCCCTTACCGCATAACTTTGAATGTTCGCTAAGGGAACGCTCATAACTTGGGGATACCTGTAGCCAGCAGGAATATGTAGCTGAATGATAAGCCACCTATTTTCTTCATTTTTTATCTTCTGTTAATTATCTGCTTTTTCTGAAATCTGCCTGCCTCCCTGCTTTTTCTGAAATCAGCCTTTCTTTCTTTTTCTTTCTTTCTTTCTTTCTTTCTTTCTTTCTTTTTCTTTCTTTCTTTTTCTTTCTTTCCTCTCTCTCTCTCTCTCTCTTTCTTTATTTGTATCCTGCTTTTATTATTTTTACAAATAACTCAGGGTGGCAAGCATGCCCAACACAGCTTCCTGCTCCTATTTTTCCCATAACAACAACCCTGTGAGGTGGGTTGGGCTGAAAGAGTGACTAGCCCAATGTCATCCAGTTAGCTTTCACAGGTGGACTTGAACTCATAGTCTCCTGCTTTCTAGACTGATGCCTTAACCTCTAGACCAGGAATAGGTCAGGAATTCTGTGTACTACACTACTAATAATGTTTGGATTATTAGGATCTCTTATTACTACGCCAGATATTTCCCACTCTCTTGCTTCAGGATTAGGAAATAGGATCAAATGTTGATATTCCCAAAATAATGAAAACTCTGAAAACAGACAAATCTTTATTCAGCCCCTTCCAGTTACCTTGCTGACATGTTTTAAAGAAGATGGCATTCTGTGGTGTTTGCAGTATGATAGTGCCTTCTGAATTCATTACAATTACTGTAACTTCAAATGCTGCCACTCCATCTTGTTTTCCAAGACAAGGAAATCCAACTTCAACAACTAAAAACAAAAGGAAAAAAGGTACACATTTTTAGTGGCATGTTAATTCCATTAAGAACAATATTTTATTATATGAGAAATCTGGATTTGAAAAATAGACACGATATATGGTTTTCTTCCTAATGGCATTTAGATAAGAAGTGAAACAGAACTCTTTCACATATCTTATATGTTATTCGGATAATGGATGATGGAGAAGCATTGACAAATATTTTTATGTGCTTTTATTATTGATTTTATATTGAGATATATAACTCCATATTTATCTCTGGTAGTGCTGGTGCAGTGGTTAGAATGCAGTATTGCAGGGTAATTATGCTGAGTGCCCACTGCCAGCAGTTCGGCAGTTCAGTTCTCACCGGCTCAAGATTGTAAGGAACCACTTCAATCCACATCTTAAGAAAGCAGAACTCTTGGAAACGGTCTCTTCCAACAGGAACTTTTATTAAGAGAAATTGATAGCAGGCATGATAGACAGGATCTGAGGGATTTCCTTACCAATCAATGTTTTAAAGTGTCCCTAAGCAACCCCCACCCTGCAGTTCTTCCAGGCGATTCAGACCGGCAGATTTCTAGGTGTTAAATCCAGGAAAGATAACATCAATCCGGCTCCGTTGGACACGATCATTCAACAGCTCCTCACACCTTATTTTGATGATGGATAAATAAACCAGATCCTGGAGACTGCATCTTTTCATCCCCCCCCCCCCTTTTCCTAGCTGGCCGGTAAGGAGGAGAGGTTCAGAGGGGCATAGGATGAAAGGCAAATGGTTACATTGTGATGGTTAGCAGACCCAAAAGCAAATAAACAAAAGGTTACTTTGTAGTGAATAGAGGAAGTGAAAGTAATAAAACCCGCATGCATACCCCCCTCCTCCTTAGGAGTATGGCAGGATCCAGGAGAGGGTAAGAATTGGCTTTATATCAAAGAAGATAGATGGAAAGGAAATATAACTGGATTCTGACATCCTGCCCCCCTTAAAATAAGAGAGATCCACCTGTAGAGAAAACAAAACAGGTATAAAAGTTAGTCTGGCTTGTTAGGATACTCTGTATGAAACTTCTTTAACAGCTTCGGGGCTCTGACATGACGTTTATGGACCCACTTGTTTTGTGAGGAGGGGAGTGTTTCCATGCTACTAGGTATTGAATTGTCCCATGATATCTCCTAGAGCAGGGCTTTTCAAGCAGTGGTACGGGTGCCACCTGTGGTACATTGGCACCTGGCAGGTGGTACGCGACCATCCTAGAAAAGTGGTAGCAGAGGAGGGGAATGAGCTGAACTGGTGGCAGCACCGCACAAGCCTGAGCGAGAGATGGTTGGAGCTGCAGGGCTGTCAGGGCTCAGCGGAAGCACCAGGATCAAC
>NW_015386232.1:677232-684918 GCF_001527695.2 Protobothrops mucrosquamatus
CACCAATCAGCTGGAAAACAGCACTGATCCTGGCACTTCTGCTGAGCCCAGAAGAAGCACTGATCAGCTGGAATGTTGCAGCATCTCCAGGGTCTTGTGATTTACATTCAGATGCTTGGCAACTGATTCATATTTATGACGGTCACAGTGTCCCAGGGTCATGTGAAGTGACCAAAACCTGCTGCAACCACCCAGCAGAGGGAGGGGGGAGAATAAAAACCAATCACCCCCTACCCCACCCCCACTGCCAATCCTCAACAGAAATGCTCACAATGAAAACCTTGGACAGGAGGAAGAGTGCGGCCGGACGGGCGGGCAGGTGTCTTGCTCGGCTGTGGTTTGGGGGGCACTTTTTTCAGTGCCATTGTAACTTCGAACAGTCACTAAGCGAACTGTTGTAAGTCGAGGACTACCTGTACTTTATCACTTTTTTCCTTTTTTTTTTTTGGGTCATCAAGTATTTGACACCTTGCTAGGCGACTGGTGGTACTTGGATGTTGCCATATCCTAAAAGTGGCACAATGGGTGAAAAGGTTGAAAAGCCCTGCCCTAGAGTCTAGGATTTCCTTTATCTCGAAGTGTTGTTCTCCTTCCAACATGACTGGAGGTGGGGGGGGGAGATTTTTGGCCGTAAGGTTTACTGTTGTCCCTTTTTAGCAAACTGCAGTGAAAAATTGGGTGTATTTGCCTGAGATTTTTGGGTAATTCTAATTCTACTATTACTGGGTTTATGATTCTTTTAATTGGAAAAGGTCCTATATATTTTGGTCCAAGTTTTTTACAGGGTTGTAGGGATTTTAGGTATTTTGTAGACAAATATACCATTTCTCCTACAATGAATGGTGTGGGTTCAACTCTTTTTTATCTGCTTGTGCTTTGTATGCTTGCCTAGCTTCATCTAAGGCTTTTCTAACTATTGGCCAGGTGTTTTGTAATTGTTCTATCCATTCTTTCAGTGATGGGATTGCTGGTTCATTTGGGATTAGTTCTGGCATGGGGTTGAAACTTTGACTGGTGGCTATTTGAAAAGGAGTGTAGCCTGTGCTGGAGTGGACTGCGTTATTGTAGGCAACTTCTGCGAAAGGGAGTAGGTCCGTCCAATTAGTTTGCTGGAAATTAATAAAGCATCTTAAATATTGCTCAAGTACTGAGTTCGAGCATTCTGATTGGCCATTCCCTTGAGGATGATGACTAGATGTCAGTTCCTGGGTGGTTCCTAAGAGGGATAAAAATTCCCTCCAAAATGCTGATGTAAATTGCACTCCCCTATCAGATATGATGCGTTGGGGTGCCCCATGCAATCTGTAAATGTGCTGCATGAAAAGTTTCACCAAGGCTTTTGCGGTGGGGATCTTTTGGCAAGGGATAAAGTGCACCTGTTTGGAAAACAAGTCCATAACCGTCCAGATGACAGTGTTTCTATTGCTTTCTGGTAATTCCACTATAAAATCCATGGCTATTTCCCTCCAGGGGGCTGAGGGATTCACCATGGGTTGTAACAGTCCGGGCGATTTCCCTTGCAACCTCTTGGCAGTTGCACATGTTAGGCAGCTGGCCACGTAAGTTTCTATGTCCTTTTTCATGGATGGCCACCAAAATTGCCCTTTAATTAAGTGTAATGTTTTTACAAATCCAAAATAACCTGCTGATTTTGTGTCATGTGACCCTCTGGGTGGTTGGTATATATAACTTTTCCCCCACCCAAGGCAGTCCATCCTTGATTGTGCACATGTGTTTATTTTTCTGGGACCATTCATCTGTTTCCAAAGTTTTCTGGAATTCGATTACAGTTTGGCTACCCAGCTGAGGTTTTAATTTAGCTTGGGCTCTGGTAGTTATTGGCGTTGCCAGTTGTGGTTCCGCCATAAGTGGTTTAGAATCGTTGGCTCGCGTGCTGTTATATTGGGGCATGCAAGATAGTGCATCTGCCAAGAGGTTCTTTCCCCCCGGCAAGTGCTTGAGCGTAAAGTGGAATTGGTGAAAATGCTGGGACCAGCGGGCTTGCTTGGGGTTGAGCTTCCTGGGTGTTTTCAAGGCTTCCAGGTTTTTGTGGTCTGTCCACACCTGAAAAGGGATTTTATTCCGTTCAAGGAACTGGTGCCAGGTGAGGAATGACCAACGTATCCCGTATGCCTCTTTCTCCCACATGGGCCAGCGCTGTTCCATTTTGGTGAGTTTCTTGAACTTATACATGCATGGTTGCAATACCCCTTCATCGTTTTCTTGTAATAGTACAGCCCCCACTGCCACATCACTTGCATCCGCCTGTATTACGAAGGGCTTATCCATGTCTGGATGCCTCAGTACGGGTTCGGCAGAAAAGAGTCTCTTTAATCTCTCAAATGCCGCTTGGCATTCCATTGTCCATTTTAGTGGCTGGCTAGGTTTCACTGAGGATTCTCCCTTTGTTTTTAGTAAGTTCGTGAGGGGCAGGGCTATCTGGGCAAATGAGGGAATGAACTGGCGGTAAAAGTTTACGAAACCCAGGAAACTTTGCAGCTGCTTCCTTATGCGAGGTGGTGCCCATTCTAATACTGCTCTGACCTTCTTTGGGTCCATTTCAATGCCCTGTGGGGATATTTGATAACCCAGGTAGTCTATTCTTTCCTGGTGGAATTCGCATTTCGATAATTTGTCATATATGTGGGCAGCTTGCAGTTTCTTTAAAACCGCTCTGATTAGGTTGACATGTTCTTCTTTGGATTCGGTGAGGATAAGGATGTCGTCTAAATAAACCAGGACCCCCTTAAATAGGTGCTCCCTTAGTACCTCGTTGATTAATTGCATAAATACTGTGGGGGCCCCTTGTAGTCCAAACGGCAAAACTTTGAATTGATAGCACCCCATTGGGCAATTAAATGCGGTTTTCTATTCATCCCCTTCCTTAATTCTAATGCGGTAATACGCTTCCCTTAGATCTAGTTTAGTGAAAATTCTTCCTTTCGAGAGGTGGGATAACATGTCCTTCATGAGGGGTATGGGGTATAGGTTGCTTTCACTGATTGCGTTCAATAGGTGGTAGTCCACGGACAAGCGTAAAGTGCCGTCCTTCTTCTCTCTAAAGAGGACCGGGGTGGCTACTTTAGGCTTGGCAGGTTAGATGAACCCCCTTTCTAGGTTTTTATTTATGAATCTTTCCATTTCCTCCTTCGGGCTCATGGAGTATAGTTTGGGCTTCGGGAGTTTTGTCCCGGGCTTGAATTCTATGGCACAATCCGTGGGTCGGTGAGGGGGGAGCTCATCTGCCCTCTCCTCACTGAAAACTTCAGCAAGGTCTCGTTATTCCTCTGGTATTTCAGGTAGCCCCTTTTCTTCTCCCATGGATGCTTTTTCCGTTCTTAATTTTGGTAGGACTCCTTGGGGGTTTAAGTGTGTAGGGTCCCCCTTCGGGAAATTGATTTCTGCCATCCTCCAATTTACCCATGGGTTCCAATTCTTTAACTATTCCAGCCCTAGGATCACTGGGCATTCCATGCCTGGGGTCACTACAAACGTTATGTCTTCCTCATGGTTTCCCAGGGATAGGTGGACTGGTAAAGTGACTAGGGTAGCTGGCACCCCCCCGCTATGGACCCATCTAACTGGCCAAATGAGATTAGTTGTTTTAGCCTCCTCACCGGAATGCCCAAATTCCCCACTAGCGTCGGGCTAATGAGGCAGCGGGTGCAGCCAGAGTCTATTAATGCTTTCACTTTGACAGCTTCGGGCACAGAGGGAGCTAATATAGTCACTGTCTTGAGGAGGGGTGCGATGGTCCACTTACCAGGGGTTCGCCCTCTGAGCTGTCATCTGAGGTGTCCACCGGCCCTACGGTGTAGGTTGGAGTTCCCTCCCCACGTTGGGCAGAGGTTAGGGGATCCACAGCCTCTATCACCCTCATGGCGGGTTCTTTTGGCTTGGCTGGGGACTTCCCGGATTTCCTGGTTGGTGATCAGTCTGGGTTGTGCTGAGGGGCTTTCGAGCAGCATTCTACGGCCTGATGCCCCTCTCTCCCGCATTTGAAACAGCCCATTGGCTTCTTGGCCATAGCCGGTGGCTTCACTGGCTCGCGCGTCGGCTCAGGCGGCGAGCGGCCCCATGGTTTTCCATGACGGCGCCTCTTCAGTAGGTCAATCTTTGCTTCCTCTGCCAGGACGTACCATTCGTCGAGTTGGTGTGGGTCCCCCCGGGGCAGGCAAGCGTCGTACAGGTCGTAATTTAGGCCGTCTTTGAAATGGCTAAGGAGGATGTCTTCTGGCCAGTTCAGCTTGCTGGCAATGGTCCGGAATTCTTGCGTATATTCGGCTACTGGGCGTCTGCCTTGTCTCACTGTTTTAATTCTTTCGCAGCCTTTGCGATCACCTTCTCAGAGAAGACATGAAACGGTTGAAGTCGTTGAGCTCTGGGGCATCGGAAGCGTGCAAGTTTACCACCCAATCTGTGGCCGGTCCATCCAGAGCAGATTGCATGATATGGTTAGGGACTTTGTCACTAGGGATGTGCTGTCCGTATTCTTCCATGTAGCTGAGGACTTGGATTAGGAAAAACCCCAAGCGTGTCGGCTCCCCCTTGAATTTCGCGTCCAGCAGCAGGAGTCTTTGAATGGATCAGTGCCTTCGCCATCGGTGGTATTGTCTTCCATCCTGATCGCCATCTGCAGGTCGGCGGGGAGTAGGGGCTGCTGAAGTGGTCACTACTGGATCAGCAGACATCCCTGGGGCTACAGGTTCCAATTCCGCCTCAGTGTCTCTCCAGCTGCAGCTCCAGGTGCTGGTGCGGCCGCGGGGCTCAGAATTCTCCTTCCCTAGAGAGCCGAGGGTTCTTTTCATCACGTCAATAGCTTTCTCTAGGATCCAGTTCGAGCGTTGTGCCCAACTTCCTTCCTCTTCGTTAACGTGCAGGGATTTCTCCATCTCCTGCTTCTATTCTGGTTGGTGCCCCCCCCCATCTCAGGGTCACCTTTCTCGATCTCTTTTCTCACTCACCTTTCTTTCCAACGCCCATTGACCACCGAGGTTTGTGGTTACGCGTCTCCACCACCTCTTCTCCTGAGGAGTATGACATTTCAGATCCTGACAGCTGGCAGGTTTTCAGTTGGGGGGAAGGCTCCGTGGGGTTTTCTCCCTTCCCTGCCTCGTCGTCTGACATTGTATTTTTTGCTAAGTCCCCTGGCAAGATTCTTCCTTCCAGGTTGACTATTAATGCAGATCCTGTCTAATGTAAGGAACCACTTCAATCCACATCTTAAGAAAGCAGAAACGATCTCTTCCAACAGGAACTTTTATTAAGAGAAATTGATAGCAGGCATGATAGACAGGATCTGAGGAATTTCCTTACCAATCGATGTTTTAAAGTGTCCCTAAGCAACCCCCATCCCGCAGTTCTTCCGGGCGATTCAGACCGGCAGATTTCTAGGTGTTAAATCCAGGAAAGATAACATCAATCCGGCTCTTGGGCACAATCATTCAACAGCTCCTCACACCTTATTTTGATGATGGATAAATAAACCAGATCCCGGAGGCTGCATCTTTTCACTCCCCCTTTTCTTAGCCTGCCGGTAAGGAGGAGAGGGGGATAGGATGAAAGGCAAATAGTTACATTGTGATGGTTAGCAGATCCGAAAGCGAATAAACAAAAGGTTACTTTGTAGTGAATAGAGGAAGTGAAAGTAATAAAACCCGCATGCATACCCCCCTCCCCCTTAGGAGTATGGCAGGATCTAGGAGAGGGTAAGAATTGGTTTTATATCAGAGAAGATAGATGGAAAGGAAATATAACTGGATTCTGACACTTCCATCCTTCTGAGGTTGGTAAAATGAAGACACAGATTGTTGGGAACAATACGCTGACTCTGTAAACCACTTAGAGAGGGCTATGAAGCGGTATATAAGTTTAAGTGCTAGTGCTATATACTGTGAGCCACTGGGGTATTTGCAGAATCAGCAATATAATAAATATTGTAATAAATGTCAAAATAAGTAGTTGATTAGTGTATCTATTGGGAATTAAATATTAGATTAAAATATACAGTACAAATAAGTTATAGGAGAAAATGCTACATACATTCTTGTAGAAAAAGTCATATCTAATTAAAAATCAATTATAATATCATCCTCTTGAATGTGTTCTCCCCAGATGTGTTGGGACTCAGCTTTCCTAATTTTCAGCCAATACCCATGATAGGTCAGTATTTTGGGAGATGTAGCTCTTCTCATAATTCTGGGAGGCATCAGGGTGGAAAGGTTCCTTTAGGTTGGTATGAATAACCTCTGGTGTCATCCCAAATCCAAGGCAAATATACCTGTTCTAAGAAGCACAGCCTAGACACTAGCACAATAACTCTTGACAGCAGGGGCTGCATGCATCCATTTCAGTTCCTTAATGAAAATATATTAATGTATTTTGCTCTTCAGCACTGCAATGGCACCATTGCAAATCATCTTTTAATCCAACCTATTCCATGAAGTTACCGTCCAACCAGAGAGTTGATCATCATCTGAAAAAGCACTCCTATTTCATGTTCTTTACTTCAACCTCTGAAACAACAGCAATGTCCTCTGTTCCCTCTAGCCCAGAGGTCACCAACCATTGTCAGAACGGAGGAATAGGGAGGGAGACGCATTTTACATGCGTGCGTGTACATGCGCACGTGGGGCCACAAGCATGTGCGTGCCGCAAACAGGGTGGGGCTAGTGTCCATGTGATACTCACTAGCCTTGCCCCATTCTTGCGTGGCACAGTGCCTTGTTTCTGCACCTTGCAGTGCAGCAACGGGCATTTTTGCACCCCACAGCACAGCGGTGGCCTGTTTCTGCGCTCTGTGGCGTGGCGGCGTCCATTTTTGTGCTCTAAGGCGCGGCGGCAGCATCCCATTTTCACACCCAGGGGCAGGGCAGCGGTATCCCATTTTTGCAGCTGAGGTATGGCGGCAGCAGCCCATTTTTGCAGCACAGCGGCGACTTGTTTTTGCGCAAGGCACAGCCTACAAGCTGGGGACCCCTGCTCTAGCCAACCAAAAGCTTTTATGCTATTCGAAAATGCCAAAGGTGATTTGAACCACCACCAGTGCAGCTACATATATAAAGGGTGCCTCCAATATCTGTATTGCATTTGATCAAGGCCATTATTTCTATGCTAGTACCTTAAAGGATTGTTTTAATTTAACTGCAAACCTTGCCTTTGTGTCAGAATGAAAGGAAGAAAGAAAGAGATCTTCACTATTCTCATTTCTGCCTGGCCAATCTTTTAACCAAAAAAGAGAAGAAACAAGAACAGGGTTCTACCCGTGTTTCCGCCAATATAAGACCTACCCCAAAAATAAGTCCTAGCTTGATTTTGGGATTGGCCTAATATAAGCCCTACCCCCCAAAATAAGCCTTAGTTTTGGGGTGAGATGCACGCCTAAAAATCACGCACCCCGCACCTGCTTACTGTTGCAGCCAGGCCTCCCCATTTATTTATTTCTTATTTATTTATTATTCGAATTTATATCCCGCCCTTCTCCTTGTGGACTCAGGGCGGCTGACAATCAATTAAAAACACCGATAACAATCACAAAATTAAAATTAATTAAAATGAAATATTTAAATTGTCTGATTAAAATATGATTAAAAACCCCTCTAAAACCCCTCTTAAAAATTACCCTAGGCCAGTCCCGCTTGTTGGAATAGCCATGTCTTGAGGGCGCGGCGGAAGGAAGGGAGATCA
>NW_015386232.1:687775-723016 GCF_001527695.2 Protobothrops mucrosquamatus
CGGGAGGTGACAAGAGCATGAGTGACTGTGTGTAAGGCGTCCCGGTCCAGAAAAGGCCGCAACTGGTGAATCAGGCGAACCTGATAAAACGCCCCCCTGGTCACGGCCGACAGATGGTCATCCAAGGTCAGCCGTGAATCCAGGAGGACTCCCAAGTTGCGCGCCCTCTCTGAGGGGGCCAAAGTTTCGCCCCCTATAGCAATGCTCTGACACTTGCCTCATCACACTGGCCCTCTTCTTCTGCGGCCTTTTACCACTTGCACGCGTCACCTCCAACCTCCATTTCACTGTCAGAGGCCTTCAGGAAATGCCTCTGCAGCAGAAAATGGAGCTCTGGATTGATGCGTGCGGAGTTCCACAGCCTGTATTTCACTGTCAGATGTCTTTAGGAAAGGCCTCTGCAGCCGAGAACTGAGCTCCGGATTGATACATGTGGCGCCCCCTGGGGGCTGGGGGGGCAGTGACGTGTGCATCAATCTGGAGCTCGATTCTCAGCTACAGAGGCATTTCTTCAAGGCCTCTGGTAGTGAAATGGCGACACGCGCAAGCGATGGCGAGTGGCTGCAGAAGAAGTGGGCTGGCTGGGTGGGGCTGACAGTGCCACCCATGTGAGGTGAAGTGGGATAAGACATTTCCTGAAAATAAGACCCGGTGGCTCTTTTGGAGGCAAAAAATAAATAAATAATAAGCTGGGTCTTATTTTCGGGAAAGCATGGCATATAGCTTCAGCTGGACTCTCCTCAAGAGAGGCACCATATAGAACATATGTAGTCTTCATATTAGAAACTTTTGGTAGCCATTCTATATTAGTGTTTTTTTGGCTCAAAAGTTATGGAGTAAAACAATCTTAGCAAATTCTTTATATCAGAGGTCCCCAACATTTTGGGCACCAGGGACCAGTTCTGCGGAGAGAGATTTTTCCACGGCCTGGAGGGTGCGTGGTTTTGTGTATTGCCTGCATCCTGTGGATGGGGCTTTGCTTATTTGTGCGGACTGGTTGCTGGCATTCCGCAGCCCAGTACTGGTCCATGGACCAGGTGTTGGGGACCCCTGCTTTATATTATTTTGATTCCTTTTTCATCCTTGGCTACTCTTACATTTTCATTCACAACAAAATAAAATCTTACTTACTTAGCTACTTAGTTCTACTGAGTTAAAGTTTATACGTTCATTTTGATGTACAGAGATGGTTTTCCAACTACCGTGCTGTATGTAGTTGCTTTGTATATGATTTTGAAAAAGATATAAGTTATTACAACTCCAGAAGCCATCTGGATTGCTAGCTGTATATTATTGCAACATTGACAAGGCAACAGTCAGTATCCTCCTTTTCATCTAAGGACAGCAGGCTAGGTTAGAAGTGAAGACACCATTTTGCCTTTTAGCATCAAAAGGCCACTTATAGACCCTCAGCATCTATAGACTGAGGCCACAATTGCCTCTGCCAAATGGAAGGGCTGATTTTGTTGGTATCAGAACTGGATGTTTCTGTATCTTTTGCTTGACTAATATGAGCACATTTTCATTGTGCAAGAATTTTAGTGATGCAGACCCAATATTTGGCATTCCTCCTCTCAGTCTTTTCAGATGTGGAACATAAGATGCATAGATAATAAAAGTTCCAAAGACTTTCATTGTTACCAAATTATTAGATAATTTGATTCAAAGAAGTTATTGCAGATACATGTAATAACATTTGCAAACAGATTCTATTCTATTCTATTCTATTCTATTCTATTCTATTCTATTCTATTCTATTCTATTCTATTCTATTCTATTCTATTCTATTCATTATTGTATTACTCTACTCTATTTTTATCCCACTTTATTTTATATAAGCAAAGGAATAAACTGTACGAGATGATCAGGCTCAGCCTGAGAGAGGGGTCAAACATATCATCAGTCATGAGTCCCTTAGCATCCACAAGAGATCTAGGTCCAACCCACCTTGAATTCCTGTGACTCTTTTCTACCACCAGCTTGCTTGGGCTGATACCCAGTTCAGATTTTTGTAGAAAGCTTAAGCTTGCAATAAATCTTTATACCCATTTGAACTGCCTGGATCTCCTGATTTCCGTGGTGCTTGGCATAAATCTACCTACTACTCCTGCCTGCTATATTCCCCACAATACCACCTGGTGAGATGGGTTGGGTTGCAAGAGAATGACTGGCTCAAAGTCATCAACAAATCAGTATTTTTAAAAATCCTCACAGTTAACATAGCATTTTTGATCTTTAATGGCACACACACACACACACACACACACCAACAACATGTGGGTTCAATACTTCGCTTCACTCTTCCTTTACTTGAACAACACTGGATGCATAAATAAAGATGGATGCTACAGACCTGAGACTTGGTGAGGTATCATTCCAAGTAGAGGGATGTTTACCGTTGGGTCAGCCATTATGCCTTTATCCAGAGAGTGCAAAGAGAGGAATTCATAAAAAAATTCAGCCTGCATGAAAATACAATGTATAAAAATATATAATAAATATATTTATTCTAATAATGTTTCTCTATTTTTTTACTTCAGAGTCTTATTTTGATGAGAAAAATACAACTA
This sequence comes from Protobothrops mucrosquamatus, assembly GCF_001527695.2. Lineage (NCBI taxonomy): Eukaryota > Metazoa > Chordata > Lepidosauria > Squamata > Viperidae > Protobothrops > Protobothrops mucrosquamatus. The sequence goes on from NW_015386232.1 coordinate 690,346, forward strand.
GAAGTTCAGCTCTGTGTACTCAACATTGTGTCATTTACTTCTGAACAAATAGAGAGAAGGTAGGAAAATCATGTCCACTTTTTCCATATTTTACATGATTTTATATACTTTGATAATGTGTTCCTTTAGTTGCCTTTCTTCTAGACAACTTGTAGAGGGAAATTAAAAATAATGGCAAGCCCCAAAGAAATGGTTGGTGTCCCAATCAGCTGTTTGATGATTAATGGTGAGACTGCAGTGATGGACTGGCAGTGTCAGTGGAGCCTGGAGGCATTGGAGATACTCCATTGGTGATTGGCAGGGTATCTTAGGATGGCAACATGGCAGATCCTTCCTGATGGTGGAAGCATTTGATGGCAGTGGATTTATTTTTTGAGTTGAGCAGGCCCATATGTTGTACAGATTTATTCTAGACTAAATAATTCCAAACATTTGAGCTGTTTCTTGAGAAGGACATGTTTAAGGCCCCTAATCATTTCATTTCCTCCCTTCCACATTTCTTCTATTATATACTTTTTAAAATATGGCTAACAAATTGTATCTATATCCCACAAATTGACCTACCAGAGATTTGCATAAGACTATTACAGTGTTGATGGTTTTATTATCAATCCTTTTTTGAATGTACCCTAACATGGAATTTGTCTCTTTATTCACCCTATGTGTCTTTATACATCACAACATATATTTCTTTTATTGTGCAATAACAAATAGATGAGGAATTGCACCAATGCATATATGTGAAGCAGGGGATTGTTGCCCCAATGGGTATCATTGATACTTATTTAAAATTGAATCTCATGTATTATTTGGTTGACTATCCAGTTCAAAAGGGGCCCTATGAAGTTCTCTTTAATTAATTTGGTTTTTATCATTCTGAATAGTTTAGGGTCAGCTGCAAATTTGACCCTCAGTATTTACTAACACCTAGATCAGGGGTCCCCAACCCCCGGTCCGTGGACCAGTATTGGGCTGTGGCATGCCAGCAACTAGTCCGCACAAACAAGCAAAGCCCCATCTGTGGGATGCAGGCAGCACACAAAATCATGTACCCTCCAGTCCGTGGAAAAACCTCTCTCCACAGAACCGGTCCCTGGTGCCCAAAAGGTTGGGGACCTCTGCCTTAGATTAAGATAATTTATAAAAAACGCATTGTTTCCAACATGGTAATCTATTATTTTTTAAAGAACATTATTGATTCCTTTTCTTTATTTTTTTAACAAGTTGTAGTCTGTAAAATAATAATTTATCCCATAAATACTAAGTTTATTCATGAGTCCTCAATGAGTAGTTTCATCAAAGGCTTTTTGAAAATCCAAATATACAATGTCAACAGGGTGACCCTCATCCACATGCCTGTTAGCTGTCTCAAAAAAATCCCCAAAATTGTGAAAATTATTAATTGTTACATTTTAATGATGTCTCACTCCAAAAGAGAAAGAAAACATGACATTATTTTTCATCCTATAGTATAATTAACGAGAATGCTAGATGTTGGAGAAAGAAAAAAAACAACTTTTGAAATCATTTGTAACACATTTTTTCAAATACCATCACTGTTAATTAAAGATTACACTCAAACATTTTACTGTGTCAATAATAAGGCTTTCCTGATGTGATGAGAGAAGAGTTCACAACCTATGGTTAAAATAATTGACCTCTTTGAATTTTAGAAAACATCTATAGAATCCACAAGCAGCTTTTGGCTATATTTGAAAAGTAGTGAGACGTTCTCTTTATAGCTTAGAAAATGGCTTTGACGTTTGGGACATAATTCCTCTAGCACATCATTACCAAGAACTATCTTTTGATTATGACCTTATGAAACTATAAATATTTTTTTTTAATTTACACTGTGATGAGAAATAAAGATTTTGGTTTTAGACCACTAACTTTTTTCACTTTCTTTACTTGCTGGCTTCGGTTTGCACAGAATATATAATATTCAATTCAATTCAGCCTTTATTACAGTTACAGGCCAGCACAATATATAATATAGCATTTTTCAAAAAATAAGCTCTCTGTAAAAGAAATATGAAATCTCAGGAACTACTATAAATAGCAAATACATTTAGCCATAAAGGGTTTTTTTCTATATAGTGAGTCCTTGAGTTATGATGGCACTTGGAACCAGAATTTCCACTGCTAAGTGATACAGTCATAAAACATGACATCATGTGATCTCATTGCTTAGCAATGGCAATTCCTACAGCCTGATTGCCAATATTAAGTGAGGATTGTGGGTCTTTAAACAAGCACCTCTTTGCAACTTCCTGCTGGTTTCCAATAAGCAAAATCAGGGGGGAAGTGAACAGAAAATTATCCCAGATGGCTTGCAAGAAGACTGGCAGGCAGAAGACTGGCTGCTACAGGGTGGGGGAGGCAGTGAGGGGCTGCGCAAATGGCCAGCATAATGTGGTGCAAGCCCAGTGGGGCTTGGGATAGTGACTGCTGAGTGGAAAAGGGTGTGTGAGGCAGCAGAAATGGCAGAAAGGCATGGTGTGAGCATGATGGGGCTAGGGATGGCTACTGCCAGGTGAGAGAAGCAAATAAGGGAGGGCTTAGGGTGATTGCTTTTGCTGAGGGAAGGTGCCCAAAGGTCTGTGAGTGGCCAGAGACAGTGGTGAGTGGCCAGGGATATGTAGTGTGAGTGCCAGCATGGCTCTGAGAGGGTGTGTGAGTGGGGAAGACATACTGGCACAACTTGTGATCTTCCCTGCCAGCAGGGAAGGTAGCAATCACAATCATGTGACTACAGGATGCTGCATATTGGTTACCAAGTGGCCAGATCATGATCATGAGGGAGCTGGGATGGCCAATAACTTATTCATTCACCAGTCATTCACCAGTTATGTTGTAATTTCAAACTAGGAGAATCACCTGTACCTTTTAACAATGAAATGTATACACTGACTTTTAATTTGTTGTTAGAATTGTCATTTTGACAATTGATTAAAATCCTTAGAAAAGGAACAATGAGAGAAACACAACAAAGATCTGTTTGATATTACATTCTGTGAATTTTATGCTGCTATCTGACATTTGGAATATTGGGAAACGTAATTGCACATACTTAAAAAGACAAATAGCAAAACATTTTTATTAAATGATCAACCAATATTGCCTGAAGAGAAATAAGTTTTTGCTCCATTGGATACAATTTCTATCTATCTGTTCAGTTTATCTCACATTTCTCCCACTTAATCAAATTACTGAGAATTACTGAGAAAAGAGATATTGTTTGTTGTGTATTGACCCAATTACTAAGGGCAGTTACAAGCTGTTAGCTGAATATGTTTAAATCAAGTCTCTAACTGTTTGTATGTTAGTTACAAGCCTGCACTTTAAAATTCATTGGCTGCTGCCTAGTGGCAGTCCGGTATAAATAGAAGCCGAGTGGCTGTTAGACTTACTTCTGTGTTCATTCAATAAAGAGCTGTTGCTTTAACCTTCCGTCTGATCACTGCCTCATTGAACTCAGTATTTAACAGTGGCGATGAAGGTGGGATGCTGCTAAGGAAAGAGAGAGCTGAAGCACTTGAACCAGAAGTCACTTGGGTATGAGACCAGGCACAAGAGCCCTGGTAGGGACCACGTCCCCACCCTGCCTGCCAGTAAGCCACACTGGAGGCACAGTCATCCTGAGGGATCCATCCCCAGGATTCACACAGCAGCTCCTTAGCAGTATAAGGCATTCAATCAAGACCTTGTGAGTGTCAGCTATGACCAAAGTGGGCAAGCTGAACGAATTTGATGTTTCTCACCCTGAACAATGGAGCTCCTACGTCTCCAGGGTGGAGAATTACCTGCGGGTCAACCAGGTGAGAGAAGATGGACTGAAGGCTGCTACCCTGCTATGCGTGTGCGGGCAGGCAACCTTCGACATCGCGGAGAACCTGATAGCCCCAGCCAGCTTAGAATCAGTCACCTATGCTGATTTGAAGAGGAGGCTAAAAGAACATTTTGAACCCCGGCTGTCCGTCATTGCTTGGTGGCATGCATTCAAACAAAGAGCACAACAGCCTAGGGAGTCAGCAGCTGAATTCATGGCTGCCCTAAGGCAGGCGTCCACGCTCTGTGAATTCCCAGATTTAGAGGATCGGCTCAGGGACCGACTCGTATGTGGCCTGAGAAACAGAGGCTTACAGCAGAGGCTGTTTGCAAAGGAAGCCTTCACGTTCCAGGATGCATTAAAAGAGATCATGGCAGAAGAGGCCGCTGGTGGAGCAATGAAGGCTTTATGACCTCCAAAGGCTCCCCCCAGCCAGACAGCTGTTCACCACGAAGACACAGATAGAACAGACAACCCGGACGAAGATGATGAGATTGACTGGGTGCAGAAGCTACCAAGAAGAAGACAGTGGCCATCTGACAAGGCAGTCTTCTTCCCTAGCTGTGCTGGCTGCGGAGAACAGCACCGGCAATCGGAGTGCAGGTTCCGCACAGCAGTGAGTCGAGCCTGTAGCAAACAGGGGCACATTGCCATCGTTTGTAAAGGTCGCCAGAGGGAAGCTCAACCCGAGGACATTCCCAGAAGAGGTAAATGGGCCCCGGGGCAAAACAGGGTCGGATACTGCTCTGGGAGGAGGAACATTTTTAGAACAGGAGCCCATTGCCCTCTCAAAGAAAAGCTAAGACTCAGGGTCAGGTTACAAGGGGTTCCGTGTTCGATGGAACTGGACACCGGGTCAGCCCTGTCCATAATCTCCTACAAAACTTTTAATTACGTCCGCAGACAAGGTGGGAAACGAGTCAAACTCAAGCCATCAAACCTGGTGCTGACAGACTTTCAAAATTCCTGCGTAGCGGTTAAAGGCGAAGCTACAATGAAAGTCAGCTTCAAAGAGTTTGAGGGTTCCGTCAACATCGTGTTAGTCGAAGGCCAGTGCACCAGTTTGAATGGGCTGGACTAGTTTGATGCCCTGGGCATCCATGTGACTGGCATCAACAGCACTCAAACAGCTGACCTGGCAGCTGTGTGCCAGGAATTTGCTGACGTATTCAGCCCCAGCGTAGGCAAATACAAAGGAGCACCAATCGCCCTCCACCTTGATCCAGCAGTAACCCCAATCAGGATCAAGCCTCACAGAGTGTCTTTTGCCTTAAAACCAAAAATAGATGCAGAGTTAAATAAGCTAGTGCAGCAGAGAGTGCTGCAACCTGTAGATAGCAGTGTGTTGGAAACCCCCATAGTCACACCAGTTAAACCAAATGGAGATGTGCACATCTGCACTGATTATAAGTGCACCATTAATAAGGAACTTCAGCAGCATGCGTACCCAGTCCCCGTAGTTAGCTACATCCTGGCATCACTACAGGGAGATCGCTTATTCACTAAGCTGGACCTTGCACAGGCATATCAGCAACTGTCTGTGGATGATGCCACTGCAGAGGCACAAACCATAGTTACGCACAGAGGGGCATTCAGGGTTCGCCACCTGCAGTTTGGAGTATCGCCTCAGGACTGTTTCAGAGTGTAATGGAACATACACTCAAGAATATTCCAGGGGTATGCCCTTACCTTGATGATGTTCTAATCGCTGGAGAGTCAGCAGAAATGTTAGCAGAATGTCTCAGAGCAGTTCTTCAAAGCTTCCGCAAAGCGGGGTTGAAGCTTAAAAGAGATAAATGCCAGATAGGAGTGAACTCTATTGAGTTCCTGGGATTCCGGATAGATTCTGCTGGAATCCACCCCGCTGACTCAAAGCTCAAAGCTATACAGCAGACTCCCAGACCTAAGTCAAAGGGGGAGCTGCAGGCATTTTTAGGGTTACTTAACTTCTACCATGCATTCCTTCCTCATAAGGTAGCATTGGCAGAGCCTCTGCATAGGCTTCTGGATAAAAGGGCACCATGGTTGTGGACTATCATCCACGAAAAAAGTTTCAAAGCAGTCAAATCACTGTGTCATCAGACTCAGTGTTAACGCACTTCAACGAGAAACTGCCTATCAGTATTGCATGCGATGCTTCATCGTATAGCATAGGAGCAATTTTGAGTCATTTAATGGCTGTTGGGCGGCAAGCGCCCATACCGTATTATTAAAGAACACTTTCCCGGCTTCCGGTTCTGGTTCACGGCGGTGCGGTCGAGCGAAGGGAGTCGTCCCTTTGCCGATCGAGTTTCCCCTGCCGGTAGACCCCTGAGAGGGTCGAAAAGTCGCTCTGGAGGAGCGACTACCGTTGAGGAGGCTTCTTGGATAGTTGCAGAGGAGCGGCGGTGTCCTCTGTGCTCCGAGTATCTCCTTTGGGCCGACAGGGTAAAGATCGGCCAGTAAAATGGCCGATCATTTAGCTGCACCAACCGTAAGCCACAAGATCACCTAAGCAAATAGAGCCACCGGGGAAGACTTGGTGAGACTTTCTTTTTACCTCTATTCTCTTTATGCCTGTGAAAAGTTCTTTTTTTTTTTTGTAATTATTCCCTTTTCTGGTGAAGTGGTGTTTTAAATGGGGGAAAGAAGCTTAAAGGATTAATTCTATTTTCGTTTTAATGGTTGATTTTATTTTTGGATATTGGGGAACCTCAAGAAAGTTTTTTATATATTTGGAGAATATTGTTTTCTTTTACCTCTATGGTGTCTGGAAAGATTGAATATCTGACTAACTTTGATTCTCTCCAGGGAACATTTTCTGACGAAACTATTTATTATGTTTGCCATATTTTCTTTGCTTGGAAGGCTTTCATTTTGTACAAAGGAAAAAGATGAAGAAGCTGGAGGAGATGGATATTGATTGAGTGTTTTTCAAATATAGTCTCCCTCACAAGGACAAGGATTTTAAACATGATAAAAATGGAGGAAACCTGTCTAGATCTTACTTATAAGTATATTTTGGATAAAATTTTGGAAAATACGGAGAAGATAATTGCTTGTACAAAGGAGATCTCTTTGTATCGACAAGGTAAAGCACAAGGATTAAGTGAAACAGCAGTTTATGCTCAAGAGATTTGTTCTCTGCTTACTGAGTTGGAAGAAGCAAATTCACAGTTGGATTATCAATCAATATTGGAAAAAAGACTTGATACCAACGGACAAATGATTTATGATAAGCAAACATAGGATCTTACTTTAGAAGGACAAGCTGGCTTGCAGACGCCATTTGACTCTTTGATAGAGAAAAAAGTATTGGAAGAAGAGCAAAATTTGATTAAAGAGGATGATACAAAAAAAAAGGATTTTAACTGAAATTTATGCAATTTTAAAAGAGAGGGGAAATGATGTTCTGCCACGAGTTACTCAGATTAGCTATAACTTTTATACTAACTTAACAAAATGCACAATGGGAGCTTCTTTTTTGGTGTGTATAGTGTGGAAGGCGGAGGCTCAATTATGGAAACCTATTTGGAATAGAAAGAAACCCAGAATAAGATATAAATATTAAATTTGATTATAGTAATGTGCTAAAGGTTTCATAGCGACCCGGATTGATTGGGATTTGGACTTTGTTAAAAGGGTTTTATGTTTTTAATATTAGAAATGGTATAATGAGAAAAGGACTGAAATAAGGGAAAAGATGGAATTAATTATTGGAGAATTGGAAAAGTATTGAAAAAGAATAGAATATTGGTGAGAAATAGAAGAATTTAGTTTTGGAGTTAATAATGTTTAAATAAGAAAATACTTGGGGCACCTGAATAGTAAATAAACATGTTAGTCTAAGATTAAATATTTGTAAAATTAAGAAAGCGTAAAACAGGATCTTTGGGATAGACAATGAGTTTTCGTAAATTTCTATTGATTAATGAAATTTATATATAGCGATATATTCAAGGAAAACTTGTTTTAGAAATATTTTAATGAGCCTATAATAATATAAATAAATAGAGAATGTTAGTTTATGTTTAATTATTTAACTTGGATGTAGCGATATATTAGTGAATGAATTGGTTTTAGAAATATATTAATTTGATTATAATATTTTAAATAAATGGAGAGTTTTAGTTTAAGTTTAAATATGTGAAAAAGTATAGGTCTCTATCGACTGAAATTTTTGTATTGATTAACGGAGTTGATGGTTAGACATAGTAATGAATGAATTTATTTGAAAATGTATTAATTTGATTATAATATCCTATATAGATAGAGAGGGAAATTTTTAAGAAATATTGTATATATATGTATTATCTTATCGTTTTTTTTAATAATTGACCACCATTTCTCCACATGGGCTCTTAAGCTGTGTTGGTGTAAATTGGAAAACTAATAAAAATTGTTTTTTTAAAAAAAGAACACTTTCCCCTACAGAACGAAATTACGCACAGATTGACAAGGAGGCATTAGCAAGAGTAGCTGGAATATTCCACGATTTCCTTTATGGTTGCCAATTCACCATTTTCACGGATCATAAGCCTCTTCTAGGTCTGTTTACTGCAGACAAGCAAACCCCTCAGATCCTTTCCCCGAGGATGCTGAGATGGTCAATCTTCATGGCAGCCTACAATTACAGGCTAGTACATAAGCCAGGAAAGGAAATGGGCTGCGCTGACGCGCTCAGCAGGCTGCCCCTGCCTCAAACAGATCACGACCCTGCACCTGCTGCACGTATCCTGGCAATCCAGGATCTTCCTGAGTTTCCCCTTCATGCAGTGGCTGAAACAGCCACTGATAAAACACTCAGTTGTGTCCTGAGCTGGATGTTGAGGGGGTGGCCTGAAACCAGTCCAGGCCCAGAATTTCACAGTTTTATCAGATCACAGGATGAGCTGTCAGCTCACAAGGTCTGCATATTATGGGGAAGTCGGGTTATAGTCCCACACACATTGAGAGCAAGGGTCTTAGAATCTCTGCACGAGGGACATCCTGGAATAGTCAGGATGAAGGCACTCGCGAGAAGCTATCTGTGGAGGCCATGGTTGGATAAGGACATAGAGGCTCAAGTAAGAAGATGCCAGATCTGCCAGGAGACCAGACCTGAAATGCCTCAAGCTCCAGTACATCGCTGGGAGACCACGCTGACTCCCTAGTCTTGAGTTCATATAAATTATGCAAGGCCCTTCCAAGGATAGGTGTTCCTCATTGTGGTGGACAGTTACTCTAAGTGGCTAGAGGTAGCATCTGTCCCAACTAAGGCTACTGCCAGGACCATCTAGGAACTGCGCAGAATCTTTGCCATGCATGGCCTGCCTGATATTGTATCCGACAACGGGGCGCAATTTACTGCAGCTGAGTTCCAGTCCTTCTTACGGACCAACATGATCAGACATCAGACAACATGATCAGACATGCTACTTCAGCCCCCTTTCAACTTGCTTCAAGTGGTCAAGCAGAACGTATGGTCAGGATGACCAAGGAGTTGTTAAAGAGACTAATGACTGATGATTGGCATCATCGGCTGGCAGACTTTTTGCTCTGCCAGCACACAACGCCATGCACCTCAATGGGCCACAGCCCAGCGGAACTGAGATGGGGATGTTGGCTGATCACAAAGCTGGATCGCCTCCAGCAGCCGTGGAAACAGCACAACCCAAGCCCCGGCAGAATCTGCAACTCGGTGAGAAAGTTTGGGTGAGAAACTACAGACAGGAGGCACCGTGGGTGGTAGCTGTGGTTTGTAAGGTGTCAGGGCCACTGTCGTATGAAGTGGCCCTGGAAGACAGTTGTGTGGTTCGGCGGCACATAGACCAACTGCGATGGCAGCAGGCTAATCAAACCCAGGCCGCTGACAGAGAGGAGAGCCGGGAGCTGCCTGGTAACCTTTACACGCCTGAGTCTCCTAAGTCTTGTGAGACTCGCAGGGAGATACATGGTGACTTAACCATGTCTGAGTCACCACAGACTCTTGAGACTATGTCCCCAGAATGGGAATTATTAGCAGACTTGTTCCCCAGACAGTCAGAATGTGCTATGTTCAAAGAAACGGACATCGATCAACCTAATAGGACTGCACAGGACAGCACCGGTCTACCCAGCCAGAACATTCAGAAAGGTACCGGTCTACCCGAGGCGAGCGGGTCTAGGAACCCCGGTCTACCCGGCCATCTAAAGGGCTTGTAGATCGGGAGCCTCCAACAACGCTACGGCGATTGGAGTGGGCGCAAAAACCGCCTGCTTACTTACAAGATTATATTCATTATTTATGGTATGTTGATTTATCTAGGGGGAAGGGGTGTTGTGTATTGACCCAATTTCTAATGGCAGTTACAAGCTGTTAGCTGAATATGTTTAAATCAAGTCTCTAACTGTTTGTATGTTAGCTACAAGCCTGCACTTTGGGCGGCAAATGGTGCTTTAAATTCATTGGCTGCCGCCTAGTGGCAGTCCAATATAAATAGAAGCCAAGTGGCTGTTAGACTCACTTGTGTGTTCATTCAATAAAGAGCTGTTGCTTTAACCTTCGGTCTGATCAATGCCTCATTGAACTCAGTATTTAACATTGTTTGCTTGCAATAAATTCATGCACTATAGCAGTGATGGTGAACCTTTTAGAGACCGAGTGCCCAAAAACTGGCCCCGTCCCCACTCCACCCCCTGCCCGCCCCCGCTCTGCCCCCCCATTCCCTGCCCCACCTGCACACAGGACCACTCACTGCCTCCAGGGCCCACCGCAGATCACCCAGGCAGCACAGCAGCGCTATGGCAGCCACACCCTCTGCCCGCGCCCAGAAGCATCAACTGCATGATGGGGTGTGAGGGCAGAATCTTGTCTACGTTGCCTGGCTGCCATGTCCTTGGCTGCGCTGCTCCGTGTGGGCCACGCTCGAGGGCGAGTCTCCTTCAGGGGGGCTGTTGGAGAGGAGGGAGTCGCGGGCAGAGGCAAGGCTGGGGTAATGGCACGTGTGCCCACAAAGAGGGCTCCAAATGCCCCCTCTGGCACCCGTGCCATAGGTTCACCACCACTGCACTATAGTCTGGTTCCTTCTAGGATTTTTTCTATAACATTTAAGTGTCTTATTAGTGCATTATAAAAACTAAAAGATATGATGAACTCTAACCAAAAATATATTGCTAATACCATGTTTCCCCAAAATTAAGACCTACCCAAAAATAAGCCCTAGCTTGGTTTTTGGAGGTAGGCCTAATATAAGCCCTACCCCAAAATAAGCCCTAGTTTGGGGGCGAGGCACGCACCTAAAAATCAAACTAGGGCGGGGGTGGGGAGGTGAGATGCCCCATGTTCCCCACACCCGCTTACTTTGCAGCCAGGCCTCTCCTCGCCAGCCCACTTTTTCTGTGGTATCCCCAGGCCTGCATTTCAGCTACTGCAGCCGAGAACCGAGCTATGGATTCAATCCAAAGTTTGGTTCTCGGCTGCAGTGGCCTTCCAGAAAAGCCTTTGACTATGAAATGCAGGCCATTCTCAGCTGCAGAATGAAGCTGCTCCTTAGGCTGCAGAAGTGGGCCAGCTGGGTGGGGCTGTCAGTGCTGGAGGTGAGTGGAAAAGACACGCTGCCCTGAAAATAAGACCTGGTGCCTCTTTTGGAAGCAAAAAAAAAAAAAAAGACCGGGTCTTATTTTCAGGGAAACACGGTATATTGGAAAAGAATATATAAAATAATAATTAAATGAGTGACAGTTGAAGGATCTTAAGATATATCCATAAAATATTATTAAATTAATTAACCAGCTTTTTAGGATATTATATCTATTGTACCATCTTCTCGGTTTTAATGCAGAAACACTGTATGATTGGTGGTTTCTCAATATGTTAATAAATATGTTATTTCAGGTCAATGATATTTATATAATATCCTTACACTCTTAATACTTTATTTAGATGCCTTGAAGCAATGAATATAGATAAAAAGAAAAAATAGATATATTATACTATCTACATGGAAAGATATATCCCATAGAAACTTTGGACTGTCCCTCATTAAGTCAAATTTCGGCATGTCATGCAATCTTTATGCACACCACTTGATCCATTTATGTCAAGCTTACTTTATCAATAAGTACTGCCTTTAAAATTTCAAAGTAAAGCCCCGGCTGGTTCCCTTTCATATGATTTGCTTTCTCTGCCAAGTGTTTAAAAATAAAAGAAGTGTACTAAGTAATTCAGTAGGCCGAAAAGGAAAATAAGCTCAATGTAACAAGATGCTAAAATCACTGTAGCCCAGAAAGTTTTGTTTCCCTGTGGCTCAGATGTGTGGGGAAGAATTCTGAGTTACAGTCCAATAGGATCTTACTTTAGAGCCATCAGCAGAAAATAAACATTGACTCAACACCAGATTCAGGAATCTCTCCATGTGCAAAGAAAAAACTGCTTTCTTTCTTTAAGGCAGGGCTTTTCAACCAGTGGTACGGGTACCACCTGTGGTACATTGGCACCTGGCAGGTGGTATGCGACCATCCTAGAAAAGTGGTAGCGGGGGAAGGGAATGAGCTGAACCGGTGGCAGCACCGCACAAGCCCGAGCGAGAGATGGCTGGAGCTGCAGGGCTCAGCGGAAGTGCCAGGATCAGTGCTGCTTTCCAGCTGATCGGTGCTTCTTCAGGACTGTCAGGGCTCAGTGGAAGCGCCAGGATCAGTGCCAGGCTCCAACTGGAAAGCAGCACTGATCCTGGTGCTTCTGCTGAGCCCAGAAGAAGTGTCGATCAGCTGGAATGTTGCAGCATCTCCAGGGTCTTGTGATTTACATTCAGATGCTTGGCAACCGATTCATATTTGTGACGATCACAGTGTCCCAGGGTCATGTGAAGTGACCAAAACCTGCTGCACCCACCCAGCAGACGGGGGGAATAAAAACCAAACACCCCCCACCCCACCCCCACTGCCAATCCTCAACAGAAATGCTCACAAAAATGAAAACCTCAGACAGGAGGAAGTTTATGACACCTTGCTAGGTGACTGGTGGTACTCGGATATTGCCATATTCTAAAAGTGGTACAATGGGTGAAAAGGTTGAAAAGCCCTGCTTTAAGGTACTGCTGGTTTATGGGCAAAATTGCACTAGCACTAGACTATAATTTATGTTTAATTTACTCCTACAATCATGCCTTATCTTCTACAACCCATTAGATCTTTACATATGTAGTGCTATCCCCTAAAGGGCTACAAAAGTCCAGGTCCCTCTGTCCCTTTCTCCCAGATAACTTGGGGTCTTTTGGCTCACAAACACAGATCTCAGGATCTCTCGTTCTGATCGTTCACCCAGTCGCCTCTACTCGCCCAGCTAAGTTCACCTCTGCAGTCCTCCTGGTGCGTCTGGTGCCCCCTCTACTCTCTGGCTCAGTCTCAAACCGTTCTCTCTCTGGGTTAGCTTTGCTCTCTCCCTCTCTGTGGGTCAGCATTGCTCCCTTTCTCTCTCTTTGGATTGGCTTCGCTCTTGCTCCTTCTTTCTCCCTCTTTTTCTCTGTCAGGCCCCTACTGTCTCCAATGCAGCCCTGCTCAGCAGGAACCCAATGGTAGGGTGCGGACAGGGTAAGCTGACAAACACTTACCCCTCTCTTCCTTCTCTCCTCACTTCCTCCTCCTCCATTTGCTTTTCCCCATCTCCTCTATCTCTTTCCCCTCATGCTGCTTCTCTCTCTTCTTCGCTCTCTCTCCATTGCTCCTTCTTCCCGTCTTTGTTCTCCCCCTCCTTCCAAGCATCTCCTTCCCTTTTTATCCCCCCTTTCTCCTGGGCCACCTTTTCCACCTTAATTTCTGGTGGGCCTCTGTGGGGTGCTATGAGGAGATTGGGAGCCCCGAGTCGCCTGCACCACTCAGCAGGAGCTGTGGGACTCCCTCTGCCGCCCAGTTGATCACACCTGTTGGCACGACCACGCAATCAACACCACTCAGCCTGAGCTCCAAGGCCTCTGCCACCCAGTTGATCACATGGACCGGTGCTGGGGCTTCCTATGCTGCCCAGCTGATCACACTGCTCTCCCTGCTACACAGTCCCACCCAAATTTCTTTGGTCCCCCAAAGAGTGAGAGGCAGTATACTAACAGCCTGTACATACATTAGATGCCTCTTGCTGGTGAGATGATGCTAATCCTATAGCAATTCATATCAATGGGGTCTATGGGTGTATTGGGGGATGGGTCTAGCATGCCCTTCTCTATGGGTTCATTGGGCTGCAACTGTGCTTCTGAGGTCCTCCTGACAATGAACTCTTCCATACTGTTGTCCAAAGAGTCATATGCTAGTCACTGCAGGGGATGAATTGCCCTTTTTGGTCTCGATTCTCTAGGGCAGACATGTCAAACTCGTGACATCACATGACGTTGCACGACATATTGGAGCTTTTCCCCCATTGCCAGCAATGGGGTGGGCGTGGTTTCATCATGACGCCGCTGGCTGGCAGTTTGATACCCCTGCTCTAGGGTCTGCTGGGACTCTCTCGGGGTGTGGCAGGCTTAGGTATCTCTGGGGATGGTTACTTGTTCTGTAGTTCTGGCTGTTGTGTGGAATGCTCACTAGCCTGGCTTACTGTTTCCCCATGGATGTCTTCCTGTTCCTGCATATGAGGCACAAATTCAAGTACTTCTGGCCTGGTGCTCCTGGTCCAGTACTTGTGTCTGATGTGGGTGGGTCCACTTCAAAGGGCTTGAGTGGCAATACCAGTTCATACAGCTCTCCTCCTGATCACTGTCCCCTTCTTTCTCAAGTACAGAAGAAAGTAGCTGTTTATGGGTCATTGGACCCCTCCTCTCTGGGCAGGATTCCACGGGTGATAATGTATGCTGCTGGGGGGCTTGTACTGCCTCATTCAGAGATAGGAGATGGTTTCAGTGCCACATCTTCCGTTGTCCCATGGCCCCCTCTGGGAGGATCCGGTACAGTGGTAGCCCAGCCAGGGTTGGGAGCTCCACCGATCAGCTAGTTTATACTTCCCTGGGATACCCATATTTCTTTTTTTTTTTAAATAATATTTTATTGATTTTCTCATTTTACAATTGGATATTTAAAAAGCAATGTGATGACTAGGTTAATCAATAGTTTAATAGTGTACATAAATCTTTAGTATAAATCTCATGTTACAACATCAGATATTTCCTCTCTTTTTCCATTAATATCTGTTATCTCATATTAGGCTGGTACGATTCTTATTGTTTTCAACTAAATAAAACATCTTTGTTACAGTTATCAATAATTTTTAGCTTATACATATCTTCATTGCGTTTACACTTAATCCTTGTATACAATCAATGTCCTGTTATTACTTTTTTCAGGCTTTAATTTCCCATCAATATTCAAAGTAACACTAATTATTTATGATTTCCAAGTATTTTATGTTTAGATGACCAAAAGTTTCCCTTATCTCAACTTCTCCCTTTTTCCCTTTTCATACCAAAATCTGATATTCTGGTTACACATCTTATCTATTTGATTATAATATTGCTCTGTTTTCTAAAAGTTATCTATTTTCCACCATGTTCAATTATCTAATTGATAATACAGTATCCCCTAATAAATCAAAACCATTATAGGTGTTGTCTGGGTTAACCAATAACTCAGTAATATACATAAATTCTTAGTTTAAGCTTAATATTAGAACATCAAATACTTCCTCTCTCTTTCCAATAATATCTGTTATCTCATATTGGGCAAACACAATTCTTATTTTCAACTAAGTAGAAACATCTTTGTTACATTTATCGATAATTTTTAGCCTATACATATCTTGATTGCATTTGCACTTAATGTCCTTGTATAAACAATACCCTGTTATTGCTTTCCCCCCCCAAACTTTAATTTCCTATCAATATTCAATAAAACACTATTATTTATGATCTCCAGGTACTTTATATGTAGGTGACCAAAAGCTTCCTTTATTTCAACTTCTCCCTTTTTCCCTTTTCATACCAAAGTCTAGTATTCTAGTTACACATTTTATTTATTTAATTATAATGTTACTCTATTTTCTAAAAGTTATCTATTTTCCACCATATTCAACCATCTAATTGGTAATATAATATCCCTCTAATAAGTTAACACCCTTATTTCTTCAGCCTTACTCTGGCTTACTTCCTTTGCCAGCTAACCTTTCATGTCAGTGCCTTTGAATCATCAAATAGTTTTTTATATATATTATTATTTATATTATTTGGAATAAGAAAGACCATTTGGTTGAAGTTTTTTTGGAAGAGCAAGCCCATTGGTATTCATTAAGCCGCCTCCCTGTTACTCCAATTTCCCACAGTTGTCCTGATAACTTTATCTTCCATTCAGTCTGTTCTTCTTCCTTTTCCTCAAATATATTCTGATTTCTTGATTTGTGAAAATTCTTTTCCATTTTCAATGTTGTCACTCCATTTTCTGATTTTTCAGTTGGCTGGGTCTGTTGGTCAGTTGGGTCCTCTGTCTTAGCGTTTAGTTGTTCCAATTTTCCTTTTGTTTTCTGCATTTTTACTTCTTTGCTTGTAATCAAGATCTGGGTTTGTATATTTAAGCTAGAACATTGTTCCTTTGTGTTGCTTCTTATTTTATCACAAGCTGAAAGGATAGTTTTGTGTATAGATTTCAACATGGAAAGGATTTTTTCCTGATCTTCATCCATATTTTCTTAATAATATGTTAAATTGAAGACTTTAGAATCAAACATTAAAAATATTTTTTGTCTTTTGTAGCTGGGTATGGGACATCTATTCATGTTTTATAGGTGGTCTTTATAGTAGAAATTGCTTATCAAGTAAGAGTTTATAATCCAAGGTGTTCCATCATCTCGTGTAATAATATATGCTTCTCATTCAGGGAAATAAGAAAGCAGTTCCCCAGACTTAGCTCTGAGAATCAGTAAAAGTTTACATTCATAGTTCAGGCAGGCCAGCTTCCAAAACAGTACATCATCCCTGTCACATAGATAAGCGGCCCAGAAATTCCTTCTTTGTAACTGGGTTTTTCAAAGTTAGTAACTGTCAAGGCCAAACAAATTTTATCTGAAGTCTGGGTTTCAAGCCAAGCAATAACAAATTGTAATACCATAATTCAACATAAGATGTCATTTTATAGCTTTTTAAGGCCAAAACTTACATGGTGGATTTTCAAGTCTTATTTTTTTAAAGAAAAAAACAACAGTCCCCAGTAAGAAAAAAGAACACTTTTAGTCCCCATGTTTCAAAAGAATATATATCCAATTAGGTTAAAATTAATCTTATGGTTGCCCTGTTTCCCCTGGGTAGTTAGTCACCGCTTTTCTTAGAGGGTGGGGTAAAAATTCCCTTCCCTCTCTCCTCAGAAGGGGAAAAATGCTTTGGGCACCTTTTTCAGGAAATAAAACTTAGAATCTTAAAGAGAGGATCAGGTCTCACCCAGTTTCATCTGCATTGCTTAAAAGTTGCTTGGTGCTTTTGACTTTGGCTGTCAGCAGCTCTGTGACTGGCCATATTAATATGGTCGGTCCTTCCCCCGCTGGTTTGGAGGGCTTCCCCGAATCAAACGGAAGGGATGCCACCCTCCTGTGATCAAACGGGGGTCCCCTCCTTGCTTGTCGCTTCTATGGGGTGACTTTTGACTCTTTCCAGGGTCCCCCAGTGGAGTGAATTCAGGCGAGAAAGACGGAGCCCTGTCTTCCTGCGTCCACAGGACGACATCAAACCGGAAGTCGGATGCCCAGATTTCTCAGTAGTACTTGATCGCCTGGCTGCAAGTCCTGGATTCTTACCTTCAGGTCATAGTTCCTTTTGTTCCTGCACTCTCGGGTCTCTGAGATAAACTAGGCCCTCTCGTCTGCAGTTTTCAGATTCCTTCTCAACCTGTCCACATAATTTCGGTGCAAGGTCAATGAGGTCTATTCTAATAATACTCCAAATGCTAAGTCTACTGGCAATCAGGCTTCCCTCCCAAACATCAGCCAGTAGGGAGAGTATCCAGTAGCATCATTTTCTGTACTGTTTATGCATGCACCACGGCAGAAATGTATTGAGTACAGTGCTGCTTTTGCTCTGCAGTCAGTGTTCCTAACATATCAAGGAGAGTGCAGTTAAATCTCTCAGGCTGCAGATCCCCTTTGGGATGGTAGGGAGTGATGTGTGACTTCTGGATGCCCAGCAAGTTAAGCAATTGTTTAATGAGTTGACCCTCAAAATCTCTGCCTTGATCAGAGTGTATTCGCTGTGGCAGCCCATAATGAACAAAGAATTTCTCCACCAGAACTTTGGCTACCATGTCTTTCATTGGGAATGCTTGTGCGTAATGGGAGAAGTGGTCTGTCACCACTAATAGATTCCCATGCCCACTGGTATTGGGTTCTAGGCACAAAAACTCAATGCAGACTAGCTCCATGGGTCCTTGACTGTGTAGGTGACCCATTGGAGCAGCCCTCGAAGGTAGGGTCTTTTGCTGAATGCAGCATATGCAGAACCTTTAGTAGTCCTCGACTTCCATTCTCAATCATGGCCAATAGAACTGATCCCTCAATAGTTTGAAGGTCCTCTCTGACCCCAAATGTCAATGGTCATGTGTAATGCTGTTAATACTGCTTCTCTATGTTTCTCTTGGAGGAACAGCTGCCACTTTTCCTTGAGGCCATTGGAGGGGCCCCTCCAATAATCTACCCCACTCTGAAGCTGGAGCCAGTCCCATTCTTTAAGCGGCATCCAGGCTGTCTTCGGGGAGTTGGTCAGCAAGACCTCCCAATGACCGCTCTGCAGGGCCCTCAAGGTCAGCCCACAGAGTGGATCTTCCACCTGATCCCTTCTCAAATCCTTCTTGGTTAATATTGGCAGTCCTCCTCCTCTCATCTGGGTGGGATAGCAGTATAACTTGGAGACATTTGCAGTCGTGACCCCAACGGCCTCCGCTCCCACTGCTCTGCTAACCCGGTGTTTGATCCCTTGATATAAGAATACCATCTGGGGATAGCCTAGTCCACTCTTCACCAGTAGCCTTAATGCCATGAAGCCTTCTTTATAAGGCATCTGCATCTCGGTTCCCTACTCCGGGCTGGTAGTTTAGGCTGAAACAGAATCCAGACAAAGTGGCTAACCATCGATGTCCTGTGGCATTGAGCGTGAACATTGTGAGGAGGTATGTCAGTAGGTTGTTGTCGGTCTTGACCTCAAACTCTGCCCCATACAAGTAATCTTTCAGCTTATCCCCCACTGCACATTTCAATTCCAGGAACTCTAGTTTATGGGTAGGATAGTTCTTCTCAGCTGGGATAAGGCCTCTGCTGACATAGGCAACCAGCCTCCACTGTCCATACCCCTCCAAGGCTGTCCCAGTAACATCAACATGTAATTCACGGGGTCGATTTGAGTCTGCGTAGGCCAAGATGGGGTGTCGGTCAGGCTCCTCTTCAGTTGGTCAAAAGCCTGTTCACACTGCTCTGTCCACTCTGCTTGAATTGACTCCTGGGACTCCCTGGGTCCCTTATCCTTGTGGAGCTCGCTCAAACTGTTAGACACATCCACTGCTTCCTCATTTCTCAACAGATCATTGAGGGGGCGGGTTATCTTCGCAAACCCTTTGACAAACCTTTGACAGTATGAACAGAACTCTAGAAATGATCTTAGGTCAGCCACATTTTGAAGTCTGGGCCAGGAGATAATGGTCTCAAGCTTCGAGGAGTCGGTTGATATCCCTTCTGAGGAGACAATGTGATCAAGGTATGTGACAGATGGTTGGTAGAATTGGCTTTTCTCTAGGGACAGGTTCAACCCTTCTTCATGGAATCTGCTCCAAACCTTCTCCAGGCGCTTATGTTGTTCAAGGGTTTAACCAAAGACAATGATATTGTCTAGATACACTAGCACCTCTGCCAGATTCACGTCTCCCACCATCCCTCCATAAGTCGCTGAAAATTCGCTGGGGCCTTTCATAACCTTTGAGGCATCTGATTAAACTGATAGAAGCCCAAGGGGCAGATGAAAATAGTTTTCTCTGGATGCATGGGGATCTGGTGGTAGCCACTTCTCAGATGTAGCACACTAAACCACTTTGCCCCCAATAAGCAATGTAGGGCGTTTTCGATCTGAGGGGTAGAGTACTGATCTGGAATGGTCCTCTAATTGAGGGTATACTAATCTATGCATATTCTCAGGGACCCATTCTTCTTCCGGACTACCACTATGGGGGAAGCATAGGGCTCCGAGATCCTTTGATGATCCCGGTACTCTTTAGTTCTGCTAGATGCTCTCTGAGGTCATCGATGTCACTTAAAGGAATCCGCCAAGATCTTTCTCAGAATGGCTTACCTTCCTGTAGATGGATTCAATGTTGAACATTCCTAGAGTCAAATTCATCCTTCGATAACAGGCGTTGCCACCTCCAAGTTGGTCTCTAGCTCTCTCTAGCCATTCTGGGGCAAGCTGTGCGTTCTTTGGGCAGAATCGATCTGTTGAAACCTCACCTTCAGCCCCTTCCATTATCTACAGCAATACAATAGTGGTGGCCAAGCTCACTTGTCCCAACAACATCCAGTCTTTCAACGCCACAGGGAAGTTGATAGCATTCCAGACTCCAACCAAGATCCACCTTCTAGCCTGACACAAAACCTTTGTGGAGACCACCTCTGGAATTACCTCCACTCTGACATTCTGCCTTTTGGGGTCAGATTCAAGGATGAGGTATGGCCCAGGCTGCTCACAGTCTGTCATGCTCCCGTTGGAGCCTGAATCTGCTGAGGAAAATGAGCTGGAACTGGAGCTAATGGAAGTTGGCTTCAAAGGAATGTGGAGAAGAGCAGACTGAGGCAGGCCAGGGCCTTTCAGATTGCAACAGGATGAACATGAGAGACAGAGCTCAGGTGATGAGCAAGGGCCACTCCCTCCTGATCCTAGAGCACGGAGAGTGGAGAGAAGGAGGGAACAACGCAGGCAGGCTCAACTACTCGGGAGGAGAGTGCCCCACCCCTCTCCACAAGGCACACCTGGAGACTGAGACTTAAGGAGACGCTGTGCAGAGGGGCATTTGTCGGGAACAAATGCTGAATGCTTGGAGTTTTGTGTGCCATTGCTGATCTTGGAAACAACTCTCTGATCTCTTGTTCTGTGTTGTGATTTCTGCTTGGAAACCCTAAAACTCTGACCATTGGACGGGCTGACAAACTTGATTTGATGTTCAAAGACCTCAGATTGAATTTTGGCTTCTCTTCTGAAACTGCTCAGGCAAGCTTGTATTTCCAGACTCGTTAGATTTTGGATACATGTTTCTTTCCTTGTTATCTACGTGGCCTTGAGTAAATTACTCTTCTAATCTAACTGTGTGTGAGTCGAAACCTGAAGGAGGACGGCTTGTTTCATACACACACTTTCCCTGCCTAAAGAGTTAAAAATTTGTGAAACTACTTGCAGCCAGAGGCTGCTGAAGGTGTGTGTGTCTTACTTTGTTCTGCGGCTTGCCAGAAACATGGGAGCATTTGGGGAAAATTGGAGCAAATAAAGGGCAGTTCGAACCGCCAGTTGACTGTTTTGCCTCTGTGCAGTGCCCAGTCCAATCTGACAGATGCCCACAGACATGCCACCTGTCATGGTTGTAGTACTCTCCCTGGATGGTCCATTTTCCACAGTCATCCCACACTTTCTGGGGGAGCCTGTTGCTCTCACACCAAGTGTCAGTATACTATCTGAGTGCAGGATGAACGTTCCCTCATCACTGAGTCTTTATCTGCTAGGACAGGGATTCCCAACTCCTGGTCCGTGGACCAGTGTTGGGCCGCAGCATGCCAACAACCGGGCCGCACAAACAAGTAAAGCCCCATCCGTGGGATGCAGGCAGCACACAAAACTGGTCTGCGGAAAAACCTCTCTCCACGGAACCAGTCCCTAGTGCCCAAAAGGTTGGGGACTTCTGTGCTAGGACAATTGGAGCAAGCAACCATCTGACTAAGTTAGTCTTTGTCCCTACAATCAGGGAGCCCTGGATAGCTCCTGGGGGGCACAAGTTTCAGAGTTTCCAATGGGGGGGACAAATGTTAGCTGGATAGATACCCGACGTATGGAAATCTCTCAGTTCCAATGCCCCAAATTTCCAAATAGCCCAACTTTTGTATGAGCAGGTGCTTCAGGTGCCTATCATAGAAATCCCAGTACAATGTCATTTGTGCACCTGAGTCCAAGAGGGCCCTCATGTAAATGCCCTCCACTTGTACTGGTACCATTGGGGAAGAGTCCACCAGCTGTTCAGGGATCTCAGCAGTGAGAGACACAGGATCTGGTCTGACAGTCCATACTTGGGTGCTCCTGTGAGAGTCCGAAGGCTGTTGCCAGACCCTTGTCACTTTGTCCTCGGCTGGCCCCTTGCTAAAGGAAGTGCTCTCATCCCTCCTGTCACTGAGGGGGAAGTTGGTGAAACTCCACTTGTGAGAGGTGATGCCCGAGGCTGTAGTTGGCCACCCTTTTGGCTGGAGCTAGCTAGCATTGCTGGGTACCCAGTTGGCTCCCTAACTGGGGCCCTTTAGTTTCCCGACTGGTCCTGGTTTCATGGTTTGGGTGGCTTTATTAAAGTATGCCTGTAGTGCCCTGCACCCCCAGTTGTAGCAGATCACCTGTCTCACCGACTTCTTAGCTGGGGTAGAAGAGTCTATCACTCCATTGGACAGTCCAGCTAAGCCTCTCTTCATAGGCGAACACCCCTTGTCATCCATGAGGCCATCGTCTTTGTTAAATGGGATATTTGTATTTCAATAGCAGTGAGCCAGGCATCATCGCCTGCAGTTCTCCTCATTCCCGCACTTGGGGCCCATTCTGGGGGCGAGTCGACTGTGGTCTCTTTGGCTTCCTCCACAACTTTGTTTGCTTAACTCTCCTAATGAGCTCATGATACCCCCATGCGTTCCCTTCAGCCAGGGCCGGTTCCAGACTGAGTCTGAAATTAAAGCGCCCTGTGAAAATTGTTCCATCCTGGCTTGTTCCACTTTGGCTAAGTCATCTTTCTTTCCACAAACTGACATCCTGTGTTTCTCCCAAAATAAGACCAGGTCTTTAGGCTCTCTCTAACCTTCAGCTTCTTTTGGGCATCTGATACATCCCACTCTTCCACTGCCTGCATGGCCTGCTCCATCCAAACTTCGTATTCCTCTTCTTCCTCTGGCACTGGTTGTATCTCTGAAAAGATACACAGCTTCTTATAAGAACAAGTACCAGCCCCCACACAGTGGCTGCCAATCTGGGTTTGGATGGGTGTCTGGCTTCCCATATTCTAGGCAAACTCTGTGCCTGATGCCCCTGCAGAGACCAAGATGCGTGTCTCCCCTTGTGGGGCCAGTCTTCGCAGAAGCATGGCCCATAATGTACATTAGCCTTGCCCTAACGTCCTCAGTCAATTGAAGGCTCTCGATCCCAAAGCATTCTGGGATCTTTCTCTTACTCAATAGCACAGAAGAGTAAGAAAAGTCCCGGTCCACCTTTGTATCTACCACACAAACCTTCTGATCTGGGCCCTCACTGTCTGTAGGATTCGCTCTTCTGACCAGGCATCCCCAGAGAGGTCAATAGCTACACTTGTCTCTATCTCACTGTTCTGTTCCTCACACCACTTAGTGATGGCAGTGGAGTTCATTTTGCTCCCTTGGCGTATGTCTCTGGATGGAGCCACCCCCTCTTTGGAGAAAGGGATAAAAGGAAATCCTGGATGAGCTCCCACTTGTAGCACTATCCCCAAAAGGGTCACAAAAGTCCAGCTCCCTCGGTTTCTTTCTCCCAGATAACTTGGGGTCTTTCAGCTCACAGACACGCATCTAACATCTCAGGATCTCTCGTTCTGATCTTTCGCCCAGTTACCTCTACTTGCCTGGCTCAGTTCACCTCTGCAGTCCTCCTGTGTGTCTGACCCACCCACCCCTCTGGTAACTGGCTCACTCTCTCACACCACTCTCTCTCTCTGGGTTAACTTCGCTTTCTCCCTCTCTCTGGATCAGCATTGTTCCCTTTCTCTCTCTTTGGATTGGCTTTGTTCTTGCTCTCTCTCCCCCTCCCTCTCTCTGGGTCGGTGTTGTTCCTTTTCTCTTTCTTTGGGCCAGCTTTGCTCTTGCTCTCTCTCTCTCTTCTCTGTTGGCCTCTCTCTCTACTGCCTCCCATGCAAGCCTACTCAGTGGCGGGGTGCTGACAGGGTAAGCTGATAAATGCTTACCCCTCTCTCCCTTCTCTCACCTCCTCCTCCTCCTCCATTTGCTTTTTCCCATCTCTGCTGTCTCTCTTTCTCCTCATGCTGCTTCTCTCTCTTTTTCATTCTGTCTCATTTTGTCTCCATCTCTCCTTCTTTGCTCTCCCCACCACCATGCATCTCCTTCCTTTTCTATCCCCCTTTTTTCCTGGGCTGCCTCTTCTCCCCCTAATTTCTGGTGGGTCTCTGTCGGGTGCCATGTGGTGATTGGGAGCTCCAGGGCTTCTTTCACCATCTAGCTGATTACACCCATCGGCACTGCTCGCCCCACTGTCCAGCTGGACCACCCCGCACCACCCAGCTGATCACGCGGAACGGTGCTGCTCTCCCTGCTACCTCTGCTATACATAAAATAAAATCTCTGACTGGTTAAAAATTTGTCCGTTTAAATATTCACTAGTCATTTGTCACTGTTCATGTGATACTGTAGTTGTAAGGAGTTGTTCCATCAGGATAAGACTTAGGAGCACAAATTTTGGATCTTCTCAGGAAGAGAACCCCCAAAGCACAGTCATACAATACTTAGAAGTAAACTGAATATTATGCTTGACTATTCAAATAGCTAAGATCGTTAATAAACTAAACTTCGACTTATGACAGACCACTTAATGACTGTTTGCATTTACAATGGCCATAGAACAGGAGTTTTACGGCCTGTAAAGCAAACCCAACCATTGTAAATGTTCACAGCTCCTATGGTCATGTGACTGCATGCCAGGTGCTTGGCAACTGGTTACTTTTATGAATGGTTGCAGCATTCTGGAGTCATATGACCATGATTCATAATGTTTTTTGCCAATTATGTAGACACCTCAACTTACGATTGTAATGACTATGACTGGATTTCTAGTCCCAATTGTGATTATAAGTTGATGACTACCTCTAAGCTTTCAAGTAAACAAAAATTGGCAAAGAGCAAGAAAATATATATATGGATGCAAACCAAGTTTAACAAATAATTGATATATTGTGACATTTTAATGTGACAATAACCTCTGCATAATTATAATATACAAATAATACTGGCTAGTGAGAAGTGATAATTTTATTATTGGAGAATATGACTAATAACATCTGTTTCCAGATCATTATTCTTCTGGTAAGTTAAAGTCTTCAGAATTAATTCTTCGGACAACACTAAGGCAGCAAATCCCTGTGATGTTTTATGCCAACAATTGAAATGAAACAAGGCCTAACTCTCAAGTAAATATTTTTTAAAAGTATCCATTGGTTTGGATATTATAGGAACTATAAAATGTTCAGTGTGTGTTCTGATTTTAGCATATATTATAGTAAATATAAACTATCAGCTTTTGTTAACTTATCAGCCATTTTTATTCTGCAGTCTTTCAAATGTTGTAAACTTGCTCTACAATGGAACTGGAATAAAATAGTAAAAGTGAATGAAATCCTACCAAAAGCTATTTTAAGGAGATTCTATAATCAAATTTCACTTGAGTGTCAATACTGTAAAGTTTTTTTTATTTTTATTTTCAGTGTTGAACTATGAGAAAAAGAAATAAGATTCAAAATTTTGAAATGTTCCAAAATTTCCACTACACTCATAGGGAAAGTAAGAACTATTGTTTTCAATGGAGGGCACCAGATAATTTTTTAAGTTATCAGGCTTATTACAATTTCTATAACTATTTGATTCCTGAGAATTCTGGAGCTGAAGTCCACAGGTCATAGCCTGAGAGGGGACCACCAAAAAAGGTCTTCTGCAACATGCCCAGAAAAAAGAGAGAAAATGGTGGCTCATCAGGGCGGCAATAGAACCTCATCAGGGAAGATTGTAAGGACCTGCCTCCCTTCTCCTAACAAGAAAGCAGAACTCTTGAAACAGGCATCATTTCAACAGGAACTTTTATTGGCAGGTGCAGACAACAGGAAAGCTAGGCAGGATCTGAGAGTTTCCCGCCCAAATCAATAGGTTAAAGGAGCAATCGAAACCCCACCCCAACTGTCCATCTGATCGGTTCAAACAGGCCAATCCATAGGTGTCACTTCACTGTGGGAACAAACCAATAAGTCACCTCTTCTCAAGGTTGTCAGGTCTCCATAGCTTCCTCCTTCCACCTGGAGATAAGGCAGATGGCCTGGAGGTACATTCCATTCATACCCCAAAACAGATACATCAAAGCAGATAGAGCAAAGCAGAGGAAGTATCCCCACCCCCAATACTGCAAGGGTCCCTGTGACTCCCTCCCCAGGAGAATGGCAGAACCCAAAAAGGACAGTATATGACAGTGGTGGAAAAAAATTCTCGTGAACAAAGGTTTTTTAATTATTATTTTGAACTAAGCCATAATAAGAGAGGTTTTACTTCTTGCTGATTTATGGGGGGGAGGAAGTCCTTGCCTGGCCTGGGCGCATCCACTTGACGGATCTGATGGGGGTGGATTCTGCTGCTGCTCTGACCGGTCAGCCCTGCAGGGAAGCAGAAGGGGCAGCTGGTGTGCGAATCCGCTGCCTCGTCGGGCTGCTAGTGAGCAGCCGAGGCGGCTCCAGACCCCCGGCTGCCCCTCCACCTCCTTCTGCTTCCCTGCATGGTTGACCGGTCAGAGCAGCAGCAGAAGCCACCCCCATCAGATCTGTTGAGTGCATGCGCCCAGACCGGGCAAAGGCTTCCTTCTCGCTATCCCGGAGCGATTTCCGCCTGCGCTGATGGGGCTCTGTGGCCAGTCCACCATTATGCAGGAAAGCCAGCATGCTGTGCTGCTGACAGACACCATTGGCCCTCATGTGCTCGCTGGCCTCTGTGTGTGGGGCAGCAGATCCGGAAGCGAAGTTCTGCCGACCATCCTCACGCTGGCAGCGGCAATGGAGGAAGGCAGGATCTGGCATGCGTGCACCCTTTGCCGCTGCCGCCGCACATTGTCCCGTGTGCACCTCTGGGTGGGGAGGGGAGGGCGTGTGCCACAGCTCACCTTCCTCCGCCACTACCCCCACCAGCGCAAGGATGGTTGGCACAGCTTTGCTTCCAGATCTGCGGCCGGCCGGGCTTGGAGATACAGGAATCACCGCCGCCGCCTCCTGCTTCTGTGTGGTCAAGGGGCTCAGAACAGCAGCCGCCGCCCCCGTCAGAGCCACCATGTAGACAGGACCCGCACCAGGTGAGGGCTCCTTCTCGGCTGTCTCCGCTCACGCTGATGGGGCTGCCATGATGCAGGAGGCTGTGGCTGCTGACGGACACCGGCGGCCCCCATGCGCTCGCTGGCCTCTGTGTGTGGGGAGGTTGATGGTGTCAGGCAGCAGCTGCTCCAACTCCTGCCTTGCCTTGCCCCGCGGCAATTGGCACACCTGCCCTGCCTCACCTCGCCTCACCCGACAGGACGAGCCTCCAGTCCACCGCCCCACCAGCCAGAGACCCCCTGGATCTCCCCCAACCCTGCCTGGCCCCCACAAGCATCCCTCCCCACAAGCATCATTGAGGTGGCCACACCCACTGTGGCCACCCCGCCCAATCGGCTGTGACCACTGAGGCCACACCCACCCCGTTGGCCACGCCCACCCGGCACCCAGCGATAAATAAATGGGTTTTGGGTTGCGGTTTGGGAACTCGGTCTCTAAAAGGTTCGACACCACTGGTATATGATATATAAGGTTCTGACATGCCCTAGAAAAAGGAGAGATCCACCTGAAGAAAGAGAAAATAACAACAGGGGAAAAGTGAAATATGAGGATTAGTCAGGTCTATCAGGGTTACTGGCATGAAACTTTTTTAACAGTCTAGGGGCTCTAACATGCTTCTTATGTACCCATTCATTTAGAGAGGCTGGGAGATCTTTCCAGGCTACCAGGTATGGGTGGAGCCATGATACTTCCTGGAATCTAGAATTTCAATTTCTAAATGTTGTTGGCCCTCTACCATAATGGGTTGAGGAGGGGAGCTTCGGCTGGCTTAAGGGTGAATATGACTCCCGTTTCAGTAAACTACAATGAAATACTGGGTGAACCTGTTTTTTTAGTGTTTTAGGGAGTTCCAATTCCACTGTTATCAGGTTAATGATGCATCTTATTGGAAATGGTCCCACAAACTTGGGCCCTAGTTTCTTTGATGGTTGTGGGGACTTTAGGAACTTGGTGGAGAGGTATACCGTTCCCCCCACTTTAAATGGTTTTGGTTCCATTCATTTTTTATCCGCTTGTGCTTTGTAAGCCTCCCTAGCCTCATCTAGGGCTTTTCTAACCACTGGCCAAGTGTTCTGTAGTTGTTTGATCCACTCCTTCAGGGAAGGGATCATCGATTCGTTGACTGGTAGCTCAGGCATTGGGTTGAAACTCTGTCCTGTAATGATTTGGAATGAAGTATAGCCAGTACTGGAATGTGCTGTGTTGTTGTAAGCCACCTCTGCGAAAGGCAGTAGTTCAGTCCATTTATCTTGTTGATAATTTATAAAACACCTCAGGTATTGTTCTAGAACTGAGTTCAACCATTCTGTCCCCCCATTCATTTGCGGATGATGACTAGATGACCTAGATTGGTACCTAAAAGATCCAAAAACACTCTCCAAAACTCTGAAATGAACTGGAACCCCCCCATCCGAAATTATGCACTGTGGGGCACCATGCAGCTGGTAGATATGTGGCATGAATAACTTAGCCAAGGCCTTGGCTGTTGGGATTTTTTGGCAGGGAATAAAATAGACTTGTTTGGAGAATAAGTCTGTCATGACACAAATGACTGTGTTCCCCGCACTCTCCGGCAGCTCCACTATAAAATCCATAGAAATCTCTCTCCAGGGTGCTGAAGGACTCGCAACTGCCTGTAACAGACCAGGTGTTTCCCCCTGCCAGTGCTTTGCTGCCACGCAGACAGGGCAGCTAGCTACATAGCTTTCAATGTCCTCTTTAATGGAGGGCCACCAGAACTCATTTGATTAGGTGGAGGGTCTTTACGAATCCAAAGTGCCTAACCACCTTTGAGTTATGGCAAAGTTGCATGAATTTTACTCTGGGTTTTCGGCACATACAGTTTCACCCCACCCAGGGTATTCCGTCTTTCACTGAGCAAAGGTTCTTGTGGTTCAGGAACCAGTTGTCTTTTTCTAATGCTTCTCTGAACTCTGCTCCCACTGTGCTGTCTAAGGTGGCTGGCTTCTTTGTCTGTGCCCTCATGGTGACTGGGGCCACTAGCTGTTTAGGGGTCATCAAGGGCTTAACCACTTC
Organism: Protobothrops mucrosquamatus; assembly: GCF_001527695.2. NCBI lineage: Eukaryota > Metazoa > Chordata > Lepidosauria > Squamata > Viperidae > Protobothrops > Protobothrops mucrosquamatus. Next base: position 719,489 of record NW_015386232.1, read on the forward strand.
AGTGCTGTTATACTGTGGCATCCTCGATAAGGCATCGGCTAGAAAGTTTCCCCCCCCAGGGATATATTTGATAGTAAAATCAAATTGGTGGAAAAGTTGGGACCACTGGGCTTTCTTGGGAGATAGTCCTTGGGGTCTTTAGTGCTTCAAGGTTTTTGTGGTCAGTCCATACTTGGAAGGGGATTTTGCTCCCTTCTAAAAAATGTCTCCAAGTTAAGAGAGCCCAGTGCTCAGCATATGCATCCTTCTCCCAAACTGCTCCCCTCTGCTCAGTCTTGGTAAGCTTCCTGGAAGTGTAAGCGCAAGGTTACAACTGGCCCTCTTGATTCTCTTGGAGCAGTACTGCTCCCACTGCTACATTGCTGGCATCAGCCTGGATAACAGTTTTCCTGGGTCTGGGTGCTTAAGCACAGGCTCAGCTGAAAAAAGCCTTTTTAGTTTTTCAAAAGCTGCCTGGCACTCCATAGTCCATTTGAGGATGGGGTTTGGAACCCCGAGAGGTGGCATGCTGCGGGTGCCAATAGAAAATCACTTAAAATGGCCAAATTAAGATTCTTTTTAAAGGGGTGTTTTAATAAATTTTTAGGGGGATCAAGGGTGGTTGGGAGGGGGGAGGATCACCTTAGGTCAGGACCAGCCATGTCTGAGGGTTGCGGTGTAGAAAGAGTGGGGGGGNCGCTTTATGACTCGTGGACTTCAACTCCCAGAATTCCTGAGCCAGCATGGCTCAGCTTGGAAACCTCTCCCTTTCCCCTCAGCGTGACTGGCTCAGGGATTCTGGGAGTTGAAGTCCACGAGTCATAAAAGAGCCAAGGTTGCCTACCCCTGGCCTAGCCCGTTAACAACATATGATTTTACCAACATTACACAATATGAAACCAATTACAGTTACTAAAATTCAGGATACAACACGGTCGATTAAAAAAAAAAAAGTAGCTGGCTTAGATCAGATCTCCGAAGAGCTGGTGGAGACAGCAAGAACTCACTATTTTATTAAGCAACTGTTGGCTCCAGGAATACGTACCAGAAGATTGGAGGCAAGGGCTAATCATTAAAGTACTGAAAAAAGGGAACCTCAGCAGTTGTAAACAACTGGAACAGCAAGACGTTGTTATTAGGCCCTGGAAAAGTTTTATGCCTTGTGTTGTTGAGGAGACTGCAGCATCGACCGGATGCATACCTGCGTGAAGAACAAGCAGGATTCAGGGAAGGATGCTCTTGTGAGGACCAGATTCTGACCTTAAGAAATATCATTGAACAGAGTTTGGAATTCCAGAAACCAATAGTGGTTTCTGGCTGAGGAATTCTGGGAGTTTGAAATCCACAAGTTTTAAAGTTGCCAAGGTTGAAGACCCCTGCTCTATAGGATTGGTACTACCTTTGTTTTCTTTCGCAACAGTGGAAATGGAATTTCTGTGACAAAAGAAAGCAAAGGTAATATACCGTAATAGTAAGTAGGTGCCCGGGGTGCAATCCCAAAAACATCTGGAGCACCACTTTGAACACCATTGACAAAATCGGCAAATTGCAAAAGGCAGCTTTACTTGGAACAGCTTTCAACCTGTGACAGCACCTTTAATATCATCAAACATCCCCATCTGCCTATCCCAGGTCTTTGATTGGTGGGCAAAAATGCTGAATCCAGTCTGAACATGTGGCTGACTGTGTGGCACACCATAAAAATAACATAAGAGACATGGATTACCTGTCTGAGAAGGTAATCCATGGCAACAATTACCCACGCGTATACTGTATATTTCACAGTACAGATAGAGACTCTTTCCTTTCTGGCCAGGCATTTAATCCCAGGACCAAAGAATTGTAGAGTTGCAAGGATCATCTAACCCATCCTTCTGCAGGAACACCAGCAAAACCATCCTTGAGAGGTGACTGTCCATCTCTTTTTGGAAGCCCCCAGAAATGGAGAACCTATAGTCTCCAGAGATAGATTGTTCCACTGATCCATTGTTCCACCTTACCCTCAGGAAATTTATTCCAACAGTGAATCAGTCACTCCTTCCAGGTTTAGGAGACACATCTACCCATAATCCACTTCTTCTCCTGATCCTAGTGAGGGAGCTGTTCTGCTGTGCACAAAACCCCACCTAGCATCTTGCTGACCATGAATGATTTAGCATTGGGTGCCATCAACTTTGGTGGCATCATGGGCAGCTTCACTCCAGTTGGGTTCTGGTCCTGTGACGTATGGCTGTCTGATCTCCACCAAGCCATCTTGCTTCTAGTCTTTCTTAACGTTGTCTTTGTTTTCAGGAAACTTCATGTATTTTGTTGGTGGCTCCAAATGGATGCTCCTTGGCAGCCGACTAGTAGCAGGTAAGGACCGGAGAGGACCATTTTTCTGAGTCTAATTCAGGGGTCTTCAAATTTGGCCCTTTTATGACTTGTGGACTTCAACTCCCAGAATTCCTCAACCAGGCACGCTGGCTGAGGAATTCTGGGAGTTGAAGTCCACAAGTCATAAAAGGGCCAAGTTTGAAGACCCCTGGTCTAATTCAACCCAAACCCAACTCAACTAATTGAACTTAAGGTATAAATAAGAGAATTTTCTTCACTTTTTCCTTAATTTGGGGGGGGGGGCTTAAGTTTCTGCAAGTCTATCAGCCCTTTGCTTCTCTTTCCTCCTCTTTCCACACAATTTAACATTTTAGGCAAAAGGCCCAGCAAAAACATGAATGTGCTTTTCTAACCTTCTTTTGCAGCTCAACCTGTTGGCACCAAATTAGCTTATTTGGTCCATGTACTGTGCAAATTCCCCCCCCTTAAATGGCTGAGTGTCAAGTTAAGAGTATTGCACAAGTACAGGACTTCAATTATATTTTGGACTTGTAGTTTTTGAGCTGGTTTTGTAATATTTGAAATGTATTATGCTTGGTCTTCTTACCCTTGTTCTAAATTTAACAAAGAGAACTGCATTAAAAGAAAATATCTTGCCCAACCAGCCAGATATTAGCTGGACAAATCTTGAAGGCATCAAACAAAGACGGCTAAATGGGCTAACGTGTTTTGGGGGGTTGATGAGAGAACAGCTGACCGCTGGTTTGAAAGAGGGGTCTAAGAGGCCATCTAGGTCAAAACTGAACAGCAACAGAGGGGGAGGGATATTATAATAATAATAATAATAATAATAATAATAATAATAATAATAATAATAATAATAATAATAATAATAATAATAATAATAATAATATCTGACAATAGGGGAGATAGTGGTTGAGCCCTTGTCATGGTCAGACCATTCTCTCCTAAGGTTGGTCTTCCGGACCGCTCCCCCTCGCCGCAGGGAGACGGAACCCCCTAGATGGTTCCGCCCCAGGCGACTGATGGACCCCGAGAGGTTCCTGATGGAGCTTGGGCCATATCCGGAGGATCTAGTCCACGACTCGGCGGAAAATCAGGCGGCGGCATGGGAGACAACTGCCGCCGCAGCATTGGACCGAGTCGTGCCTCTGCGGCCTCTGACCCGACGTGGATCTCGACCATCTCCTTGGTTTACCGAGGGGCTGAGAG